>NW_012101321.1:1691256-1693375 GCF_000951045.1 Mandrillus leucophaeus | reverse complement strand
AGATCATTTTGTCTAGCCTGAGTTAAAGGTAGGAGTAAATTGCTGTCAGAAGGAAGGAAGATAGAAAGAAGGTTGATGTGATTAGGATTTTCATCCCAGCAGGAGCTACAGTATATAGTCCTATTGCAAAGAGTATGGTTAGTATGCTGCTTAATAATATAATGAAATAGTAAAAGGATTCCATTAAAGGGGTAAGGAGAGCTGTTAAAGATAAAGATTATGTAGTTTTTCACTTATCTTTTTATGGAGGAAGGGGTTTTTCCTCGGGATCAGTGGTGGGAGCCTTTTTAGTCTGGGATGTTTCCTTCCTAAATAGGAGATGCAAGTCCTCCAACAGTTTGCAGGTGTATCGAGGCTGGTCTGGCTGATCTTGGGACTCCTGAGCTGATGGTCCCGCAGGTTCCTCAGGGGATGTCCAAAGTTTAACTCGGGTGAGTGAATCCAAGATTCCACTCCTGCCACCTTAACTGCAGTGGTGGGGTTAGTGAGGATTACTGAGTATGGTCCTTCCCACAAAGAGTCCATAGATGGGGAGGTAGGGGGGAGAGGTTTGACCAACACTAGATCTCCTGGTTGAAACAACTCTGTTCCCTTTTCTCTGTGACATCCTTCAGGTAGGTTTTTAAGGTTTTGTTGATATTTTGCCACAAAAGTTATATCTTTGACCAAGTTGGCCGTTTCTTGATCAAGTAGGAGGTCATTTGTGAGAAAACGTTGTCCATACAGCATTTCATATGGATTGAGCCCCATTTTGTCAGGAGAATTTTGGATTCTCAACAAGACCATGGGCAAAAGAGTAGGCCATGGGAGATGAATTTTTTGTGTTAGTTTCCTTAAGTGCCTCTTGAGTGTTTCATTTGCCTTCCTGACCTTCCCTGAGAATTATGGCCTCCAGGAGCAGTGAAGGTGATATTGTATCCCTAGCACCCTGGAAATTCCCTGAGTTATCATGGCTTTAAAAGCTAGACCATTGTTGTTCTGTAAGCTTTGGGGAAGCCCAAATCTAGGAATTATTTCATGAATTAGGACTTTAATCACTTCCTGAGCCTTCTCTGTCTTGCAGGGGAAAGCTTCTATCCAATTTATAAAGGTATCAACACAGACCAACAAGTATTGAAATTCCTTTGACTTAGGCGTATGGGTGAAGTCTAACTGCCAGTCCTCTCCAGGATAGTAACCTATTTTTTGTTCCCCCAAAGGGGCCTTACAATGAACCAAGGGATTATTCTTTTGGCACACCTCACAGGCTTTGACTACCTGTCAGATGGTCTGGAGGAAATCTGGCCCTGTAAATAGGGATTTGGCCATTTGATGAGTGTTTTCAATACCCATATGAAAAGTTTGGTGGAGGGTTTTAAGTATTTTCCACTGGCTGGCTTCGGGTATAAGTACCTTTTCTTCTTCTGTTGCCAATCACCCCAAGGGGAGAAAACTATGCCCCCGTGAAAGTCCCCACTCTGCTTCAGTTGGGAATACTGGGGCTTAATCTCTTGGAGAGGGTTGTTGCATATCTAGGGTCCTTCCGTAGGTATTTCTAATGGGAGGTTCTGCCTGGCAGCAATTTTGGCCTCAGCATCTGCCCAATGGTTTCCTTCTGACTTTTCTCCTTCACCTTTCTGATGGCTTTGGCAGTGTAAGACTGCCACCTCCTTGGGTTTTTGCACTGCGTGCAATAACTCCATAATTTCCTTGTGGTATTTAATGGGGGTTCCCTCAGAGGTTAGGAATTCCCTTTGTTTCCATATTGCAGCATGGGCACATAGGATTAGATAAGCATGCTTGCTATCTGTATACACATTTATTTTTTTTCCCTTTTCCAGTTCTAAGGCTCGGGTAAGTGCCACTAGTTCTGCTAACTGGGCACTGGTCCCCGGGGGAAGAGGCTTACTTTTAAGTACGGTTATATCACTATGGCATAACCCGCCCTTCGTATCCCATTCTCCACAAATGAACATTAGTATATAGGTTAAGGTCAGGATTAGCTAAGGGGACTTCTAAGAGATCATCTGGGGCGGCATTAAGTCTGGACTATAATTTGTTGGTAGTCATGTTTGATTGGTTCCCCATCCTCTGGGAGAAAAGTGGCAGGGTTGAGGGCCACGCACGTACGTGTTTGAAG
>NW_012101321.1:1688418-1689641 GCF_000951045.1 Mandrillus leucophaeus | reverse complement strand
GTGGGCTGAAGGGCTCCTCAGACATGGCCAGAGTGGATGCCGAGGCCGAGGAGGCTCCAGCGAGGGCTGCCAGCATGCTGTCGCATCTCAATCCCTCCTCTAAACAGGACAGCCCAACTGCTGTTGGTAATTTGGCCGATGACCGCTGTAGCTACTTCCTGCTGGTTAGGGGCAATGAAGGGGCCCTGCAGTTGTAGTGTCCTCCAGAGGAGAGCTCTCTAGGCCAGTGGAAGGGCCAGTAGGTCGGTCCAGGGGTCCTCGGTAGAAGTTGTTGGTTGAACTCATTTGGGGTTCCATTTGTAAGACCATCTGTAGCTTGATGGCCTTGATTCTAGAGGAAACAAATTTGACAAGCAGGTTCAAAATACAGGGTCCAAAGGCGAGTAACAGCAAGACGGCTGCCATGGGACCTAGAAAGGGGAGAAGCCATGTTGCCCAGCTCCAGAGGTTGGTATAAGAATTTGAAAGGCATTGCCTGATTTCAGAAACCTTTTCCTGTAAATGCCGGGTAGCATCTCGTACTATCCCTGACTGGTTAGTGTAAAAACAGCACTCTTCCCCTAAGAAGGTGCAGAGTCCTCCTTTCTCAGCAGTGAGAAGGTCTAGGCCTCAGTGGTTTTGGAGAGTCACTGCTGCCAAAGCATCTATTTGGGATTGTAGAGCAAGGATAGATTTCGTTCTCTCTTGCAAACTGAGAAATCCTTTGAGAGTGTATGGTAGTAGGATAATGAAGTAGATAAACAGGCTATTCCAGTTCCGGTAGCAGTAGCCATTCCTGACCCTATAAGTAGGGGTATTACTTATATGGCTCTGTGCTGATGGACTTGAACTTTGAGGGGTACTGATAAGGTCTGATTTCCTGGGGCAATGTTAATGTTGGGACTTAGAAAGACTAGGGTGCAGGTGCCTGTCCAGTTAGTGGGGAGGCAGACACAGGTCAACGTTCCACATAAGAAGAGTATACCTTGGCTGGGTAGACAGAACTGGTTATGTGTGTTAAAAAGGTGTGTGAGTTTGTTGTTTCCATTTTCCCATACTTCTAGAGTACTTACAAAGGTAGCTCCAGTGAGTGGCTGGAAAGGGGTGTTGGGAGCAAACTGAGTGGCTCCCTGTGTTCTGTTTTCCCATTAGAGAAAAAAACATTTTGTATCCACTAGGAACCATTTGAGAGAGTGATTGAAAGAGGGGATGAGAAGGCATTCACTTGTGGTGGGGGTGCTGCT
>NW_012101321.1:1679611-1685205 GCF_000951045.1 Mandrillus leucophaeus | reverse complement strand
TAAAGAGTGAGGCCAGCCTTTTGCTACTACATCAGTTTCCTCACTTAGGTATGCCACTGGTTGTAGGATTGTCCCACGAGTCTGAGTAAGGACTCCAAGAGCTATCCCTGTTCTCTCTGTGACATATAAAGATAAGTTTTCTCCTGTGGGAAGGCTTAAAGCTGGAACTTGTACTAGGGCCTGCTTTAAGGTTTTGAAGGCTGTTTCTGCCCCTGGTTCCCATTTTACTAGATGAGTATTTGCCCTCTGGGTCTCCTTGATTAGAGTATAGAGGGACCTGGCTATATCACTGTATCCGGGGATCCATAGTTGGCAAAAGCCAGTGATTCCAAGGAATCTTCGCAACTGTTTTAATGTCTTAGGGTGAGCATAAGCCAGTATAGGCTGTATTCGTTCCTTGCTGAGGGCCCTGGTTCCTCTGGCTAAGATTAGGCCTAGATATTTGACTTGCTGTAGGCAGAGCTGGGCCTTCAACCTAGACACCTTGTACCCTTGATTAGCTAGAAAGTTCAAGAGATCTAGAGTAGCCTGCTGGCACAAGGCTTCCAAACTGGTAGCCAAAAGTAAATCATCCATATACTGAAGAACCAGCGTGCCTGGACTTGAGAAGTGGCCGAGATCTTGGGCCAGTGTCTGACCAAACAGGTGAGGGCTATCCCTAAACCTGGGGCAAGACCATCCATGTCAGTTGGAATGTGTGGGGGTCTGTGGGATCCTCAAAGGCAAAGAGAAACTGGGAGTCACAGTGCAGGGGAATACAGAAGAAGGCATCCTTGAGGTCCAGAACCGTGAACCATTCTACTTCCTCTGGTATTTGAGAGAACAGGTCATAGGGCTTGGGTACAACTGGATATAGCAGAATTACTGCTACATTGATGAGTCTAAGATCTTGCTCTAGTCTCCACTGACCATTCGGTTTTTGTACTCCTAGAACTGGGGTGTTGCAGGGCATTTCCTTACTAAACCTTGAGCTTTTACATGGTTAACAATATCCTGTAATCCTTTACGAGCTTCAGGCCTTAAGGGATATTGCCTTTGATAAGGAAAAGTGGTGGGGTCTTTTAGCCTGATTTGGGGACTGGGCAGGCATTTTTTGTCCTTCCAAATTGTCCTTCCACTGCCCAGACTTCAGGGTTGAATCTCTCCTCAAGTAGGGGATAACAAATGGATAACTTGTTCCCCATATTCATGTAGATAATAGCTCCAGCCTTGGCTAATATATCCCTCCCTAATAAGGGTGTGGGACTTTCAGGCATAACAAGAAAGGCATGTGAAAAGAGCAAAGTCTCCCAATTACAACTGAGGAGGTGGAAGAAATACCTGGTTACAGGCTGTCCCAGGATTCCTTGGATGGTAATGGACCTTGAGGACAGTCGTCCAGGACAGGAGATTAATACTGAGAAGGCCGCTCCAGTGTCCAGGTAGGGAATTTGTCCCTTTCTTTGGCTGTCATTTTATCATTTACTTGACTAAGATACCAAGTATCCCCAAACTCTCGGGCTGCAGCTAAAGCCGCATTCATTTCATTAAAGGCTGGGGTTTGATCTAACAATAGCATGACATCTCTCCAAGTGAGATAGAAGGTTTGCCCTAGACCCTGTAGGACATCTATGTACCTATCAGGATCGTCTGAAAACTTCCCCAGGTCTGCCTTGATCTGCTTTAAATCACAGAGGGAGAAAGGGACATGTACCCGGGTTGGGCCAAATTCGCCTCCCCCTGCAGCTTGAAGGGAACATAACTGATAGCCTGGGGGGGTTTGTGGTCCTTTGGAGATTTCTTTGCTTATTTCCTTCTGTTCAGGGGAGATTAGAGGAAGATTATCATTAATAGGAAGGGCAGCTATAGGGAGGCTAGGATGTGGGGATAAGCTGAGAGGTCGTCCTGTGGGATGTAAATTGCAATCTTTGCATAGTTGGTCCCTGGACCCTGCTGATCAGATTAGTTGCGCTCACCGATGCAGCAGCAGAAACAACCCCTGCCCAAGAACCCGCAATGGTTCTTGGACCTTGCTGATTGAAATAGTTGCGCTCACCGACGTAGCAGCAAAAACACTAGTTTTCCTCCCAGACCACAAAGAGGACTGAGGAAGGTCGGATTTAGTGGCCCTTACTGATGTGTTCTTGAAAACCTGCACTCTTGCATGTCCTCCTAGACCTCAGGGAAGACCGAGAAAAACCGGATTTAGTGGCCCTTACTGACACATTCTTGAAAACCTGCTAGATTCCTAAGCATGCTCCTGTTAATATTGGGACTTTACACATGTCCTATAAAGATGTTATGCCCCAAAAATGAAGTGGAAGGCCATACCCTGAGGGAGGGAAGGCATCTCCAGGGTTGGAAGAGTGACACCTTTTGTTCTCACTTATATGAATAGGAAGGATACAATTCTGAGGCTCCCCATATCCTAGCTTCAGGAAGAGCTTTTGTTAGGTCTGTTAGTCTGAGGAGGAATCCTAAAATTCCAGATAGTCCCCCCTACCGTGGGGCTTTCTGATTGGTGAGGCCAGGTGCCTAAAGAAGGTAACAGAGTCCTGGAGTTTATACTAGAAATCATTCTTATAGGAGAAACTAGAAAAGCACCAGAGACAGGAAGTGATTTTTAGAAGCAGGACTAGCCTTGGAGAAGAGAGGTGAGAGGAAGTTTGTCTGGCAGGCATTAGGACCCAGGGGGCAAAGGTCAGGATAGATAGGATAGATGGGTGAGTCTCACTTGGGCGACATCCCTTTGAGAGTTCTGCTCATGGCTGCAGGGTGAACCAACTTATCAGGACCCTGGAGCTGAATGGCCTTCCTCTCTGTCAACCCTCAGCTCAGCCCAGAAGTACAGGAAAAGCGGAAGCTGGTTCCAGGCAAACCAATGCTCTCAAACCCCTGGGGGTTGTTAGAGAGCCCTTTCCCAGAAAGCCTGACACCCATGTCTTTAGTCTGGCAGCCATGCTAGTCGTTTTTAACTGGCTGACAGATGCCTGGTATTTAGCCCCCAAATTCTAAGGAAAAATAGGACAGAATAGCAAGTGAAAGAGGTCCGATGGTACTCACTGGTTGGTGATTGGTGATAGTCTCACTGCTTGGCGATAGGCAATGGTCTCACTGCTTGGCGATAGTCTCACCACTTGGTGATAGGTGATAGTCCCATCTGGGTCACCAAAATGTGTCCAGAATTGGTGGGTTCTTGGTCTCGCTGACTTCAAGAATGAAGCCGCGGACCCTTGCGGTGAGTGTTACAGTTCTTAAAGATGGTGAGTCTGGAGTTTGTTCCTTCAGATGTTCAGATGTGTCCAGAGTTTCTTCCCTCTGGTGGGTTCATGGTCTCGCTGACTTCAGGAGTGAAGCCGCGGACCCTTGCGGTGAGTGTTACAACTCTTAAAGGTGGCATGTCTGGAGTTGTTCATTCCTTCCAGTAGGTTCATGGTCTCGCTGGCTTCAGGAGTGAAACTGCAGACCTTCATGGTGAGTGTTACAACTACTAAAGGCAGTGTGGACCCAAAGAGTGAGCACCAGCAAGATTTATTATGAAGAGTGAAAGAACAAAGCTTCCATAGTGTGGAAGGGGACCCGAGTGGGTTGCCACTGCTGGCTTGGGCAGCCTGCTTTTATTTGCTTATCTGGCCTCACCCACATCCTGCTGATTGGTCTATTTTACAGACAGCTGATTGGTCCATATTACAGAGAGTTGATTGGTCCGTTTTACAGAGAGCTGATTGGTCCGTTTTGACAGGGTGCTGATTGGTGCGTTTACAGACCTTGAGCTAGACACAGTGCTGATTGGTGCATTTGCAATCCTGTAGCTAGACATAAAAGTTCTCCAAGTCTCCACTAGATTAGCTAGACACAGAGCACTGATTGGTGCATTTACAAACCTTGAGCTAGACACAGGGTGCTGACTGGTGCATTTACAAACCTTGGGCTAGACACAAAGTGCTGATTGGTGCGTTTACAATCCTCCAGCTAGACATAAAAGTTCTCCAAGTCCCCACCCGACTGAGTAGCCCAGCTGGCTTTGCCTACTGGATCCCGTGCTGGGGCTGTGGGCGGAGCTGCCCACCAGTCTCCTGCCGCGTGCCTGCACTTCTCAGCCCTTGGGTGGTTGATGGGACTGGGCACTGTGGAGCAGGGGGTGGCGCCTGTCGGGGAGGTTCGGGCCACGTGGGAACCTACAGAGGGGGTGGGGCTTGGGCATGGCAGGCTGCAGGTCCCGAGCCCTGCCCTGCGGGGAGACGGCTGAGGCCCAGTGAGAAATCAAGCGTGGTATGGGCGGTCCGGCAGTGCTGGGGGACCTGGTGCACCCTTTGCAGCTGCTGGCCCGGGTGCTAAGCCCTTCACCACCCGGGGCTGGTGGTGCTGGCCACCTGCTCTGAGTGCAGGGCCCACCAAGCCCGTGCCCACCCGGAGCTCATGCTGGCCTGTGAGCGCCATGCACAGCCCCGGTTCCCGCTCGTTCCTCTCCCTCCACACCTCCCTGCAAACAGAGGGAGCCGGCTTCGGCCTCGGCCAGCCCAGAGAGGGGCTCCCACAGTGCAGCGGTGGGCTGAAGGGCTCCTTAAGCATGGCCAGAGTGGGCGCTGAGGCCGAGGAGTCACTGAGAGCAAGCGAGGGCTGCCAGCACGCTGTCACCTCTCACTACTGTCAGAGAATGCTATAAACACCCCTATGCAAATAAACTAGAAAATCTACAAGAAATGGATAAATTCCTGAACACATACACCGTCCCAAGACTAAACCAGTGAGATTGAATCCCTGAATAGACTGATAACAAGTTCTGAAATTGAATTGGTAATTAATATCCTACCAACCAAAAAAAGTCCAAGATCAGACAGATTCATAGCTGAATTCTACCAGAGGTACAAAGAGAAGCTGATATCATTCCTTCTGAAACTCTTCCAAACAATTTAAAAAGGAGGGACTTTTCCCTAACTCATTTTATGAGGCCAGCATGATCCTGATACCCAAACCTGGCAGAGACACAACAAAAAGAGAAAACTTCAGACTAATATCACTGATCAATATCCATGCAAAAATCTTTAATAAAATACTGGCACACCAAATCCAGCAGCACATCAAAAAGCTTATCCACCACAATCAAGTAGGCTTCATCCTTGGGATGCAAAGCTGGATCAACAAACACAAATCAATAAAAGTAACCCATCACATAAACAGAACCAATGATGAAAACCACATGATTATCACAATAGATGCAGAAAAGCCTTTGATAAAATTCAAAATCCCTTCATGTTAAAAACTCTCAATAAACTAAGTATTGATGGAACATATCTCAAAATAATAAGAGCTATCTATGACAAACCCATCCAATATTATACCGAATGGGCAAAAGCTGGAAGCATTCCCTTTGAAAAATGGCTCAAGACAAGGATGGCCTCTCTCACTACTCCTATTCAACATTGTATTAGAAGTTCTGGCCACGGCAATTAGGTAAGAGAAAGAAATAAAGGGCCTTCATATAGGAAGAGAGGAAGTCAAATTGTCTCTGTTTGCAGATGACATGATCTATATTTAGAAGATCCCATCGTCTCAGCCCAAAAACTCCTTAAGCTGCTAAGCAACTGCAGCAAAGTTTCAGGATACAAAATCAA
>NW_012101321.1:1643650-1679561 GCF_000951045.1 Mandrillus leucophaeus | reverse complement strand
TAATATCACTGATCAATATCCATGCAAAAATCTTTAATAAAATACTGGCACACCAAATCCAGCAGCACATCAAAAAGCTTATCCACCACAATCAAGTAGGCTTCATCCTTGGGATGCAAAGCTGGATCAACAAACACAAATCAATAAAAGTAACCCATCACATAAACAGAACCAATGATGAAAACCACATGATTATCACAATAGATGCAGAAAAGCCTTTGATAAAATTCAAAATCCCTTCATGTTAAAAACTCTCAATAAACTAAGTATTGATGGAACATATCTCAAAATAATAAGAGCTATCTATGACAAACCCATCCAATATTATACCGAATGGGCAAAAGCTGGAAGCATTCCCTTTGAAAAATGGCTCAAGACAAGGATGGCCTCTCTCACTACTCCTATTCAACATTGTATTAGAAGTTCTGGCCACGGCAATTAGGTAAGAGAAAGAAATAAAGGGCCTTCATATAGGAAGAGAGGAAGTCAAATTGTCTCTGTTTGCAGATGACATGATCTATATTTAGAAGATCCCATCGTCTCAGCCCAAAAACTCCTTAAGCTGCTAAGCAACTGCAGCAAAGTTTCAGGATACAAAATCAATATGCAAAAATCACAAGCATTTGTAGACACCAAAAATAGACAAGCAGAGAGCCAAATCATGAGTGAACTCCCATTCACAATTGCTACAAAGAGAATAAAATACCTAGGAATACAACTTACAAGGGACGTGAAGGAACTCTTCAAGGAGAACTACAAACCACTGCTCAAGGAAATAAGAGAGGACACAAACAAATGGAAAAACGTTCCATGCTCATGGATAGTAAAAATCAATATTGTGAAAATGACCATACTGCCCAAAGTAATTTATAGATTCAGTGCTATTCCCATCAAACTACCCTTGACTTTCCTCACAGAATTAGAAAAACTGCTTTAAATTTCATATGGAACCAAGAGCAACCTCATATAGCCAGGACAGTTCTAAGCAAAAAGAACAAAGCTGGAGGCATCACACTACCTGACCTCAAAGTATACTACAAGGCTACAGTAACCAAAACAGCATGGTACTGGTACCAAAACAGACATATAGACCAATGAAACAGAACAGAGACCTCAGAAATAACACCACACATCTACAACCATCTGATCTTTGACAAACCTGACTAAAACAAGCAATGGGGAAAAGATTCCCTATTTAATAAATGGCGCTGGGAAAACTGGCTAGCCATATGCAGAAAACTGAAATTGGACCCCTTCCTTATGCCTTATAAAAAAAATTAACTCAAAATGGATTAAAGACTTAAATGTAAAACCCAAAACCATAAAAACCCTAGACGAAAAACTAGGCAATACCATTCAGGACATAGGCCTGGGCAGACTTCATGACAAAAACACCAAAAGCAATTGCAACAAAAGCCAAAATTGAGAAATGGAATGTAATTAAAGAGCTCCTGCAAAGCAAAAGAAACTAGCATCAGAATGAAGAGGCAGCCTACAGAATGGGAGAAAATTTTTGCAGTCGACCCATCTGACAAAGGTCTAATATTCAGAATCTAACGGGAACTTAAACAAATTTACAAGAAAAAACAACCCTATAAAAAAGTGGGCAAAAGATATGAACAGAAACTTCTCAAAAGAAGACATTTATGTGGCCAAGAAGCATACGAAGAAAGCTCAACATCACTGATCGTTAGAGAAATGCAAATCAAAACCACAATGAGATACCATCTATCTCATGCCAGTCAGAATGGTGATTATTAAAAAGTCAAGAAACAACAGTTGCTGGTGAGGCTGTGGAGAAATAGGAACACTTTTACACTGTTGATGGGAATGTAAATTAGTTCAACCATTGTGGAAGACAGTGTGGTAATTCTTCAAGGATCTAGAACCAGAAATACCATTTGACCCAGCAATCCCACTACTGGGTATGTACTCAAAGGATTATAAATCACTCTACTATAAAGATACATGCACACATATGTTTACTGCAGCACTGTTAAAAATAGCAAAGACATGGAACCAACCCAAATGCCCATCAATGATGGACTAGATAAAGAAAAGAAAATGTAGTACATATACACCATGGAATACTATGCAACCATAAAAAAGAATGAGATCATGTCCTTTGCAGGGATATGGATGAAGCTGGAAGCCATCATCCTCAGCAAGCTAACACAGAAACAGAAAATCAAACACCACATGTTCTCACTCATAAGTGGGAGTTGAACAATGAGAACACATGAACACAGGGAGGGGAACAACACACACCCAGGACCTGTCAGGGGGTGGAGGGCAAGGGGAGGGAGAGCATTAGGACAGATACCTAATGCACACGGGGCTTCAAACCAGGATGATGGGTTGATAGGTGCAGCAAACCACCATGGCACATGTATACCGATGTAACAAACCCTCACATTCTACACATGTATCCCGGAATGTTAAAAAAAAAAAGAGGCTGGGCACTGTGGCTCACGCCTGTAATCCCAGCACTTTGGGAGGCCAAGGTGGGCAGATCACAAGGTCAGGAGATCGAGACCATCCTGGCTAACACGGTGAAACCCCATCTGTGCTAACAATACAAAAAAAATTAGCTTGATGTGGTGGCAGGTGCCTATAGTCCCAGCTACTCAGGAGTTTGAGGCAGGAGAATGGCGTGAACCCGGGAAGCAGAGCTTTCAGTGAGCCGAGATCGTGCCCCTGCACTCCAGCCTGTGTGACAGAGCAAGACTCCGTCTCAAAAAAAAAATAATAATAATAATAATACAAATTTGTGACTAGATCTCCTGAATCAGAAATTTTGAGGGTGGAGCCCAAGCAATTTGTATTTAGTAAACCCTTCAGGTGATTCTGTTGCATGTTACAGTTTGAGAACCACTGGTGTCAGTGAATCCAGTGGCAATGCTAAAGGCTGGCCTGGGGTGCCTTAACCCTGCATCCCCTTTCTATTAGCATTCTTCTTGCTTTGCTATGGAAACTCAGTATTTTTTTCACTCTTACGTGAACTCTCAGGCAACTTTAGCTTCAAAACTAATACCCTAGGTTGGACTTCCAATTAGATTGCCAGTCCACTCCCCGTTTCTGTAGAAATTCTAAAGTAGCCACTGGATGTGTATGTACACTAATTTTTAGATGTTACCTTAGTTGGAGGCCTGGTCATTTATCAAAGGAAGTGATTTTCTGCTTAACTTACCAGGTCCTCGTCTGTCTGAATACTGCTAAGGTAACTTGGGAATTGTAGACCTTTCAGCCGCATGTCTACTGTGAAGGTCTGATGGAGGGTTTCCTAAGGGCAGCACCTATGTAATCATGATCATCTTATCTGGGGTACTTTGTTATCATTATAAACCTGTTTCTGTTCTCTGTGTCTTTGTGATTCACTAGGCAGTTTTTCAGTATCCTGCAGTAAGGGATTCCCAGCCTGGGATCCCAAGAACCACCCCTGAGAGCAGAAAAATAAGCTTTGGTTGAATATGTGGTTATACTGTAAGTGGAAGGTCAATAGTCTTCATGAGATTCTGAAAAGGCTCTATTGCCTTTCACTCTCTTCCCTCAAAAAAGCTGATTTACCATTGCTTTAGTTGCCTTTGGATAATAGCTTTAAGAAGTGTTCACAAGATTTGCAGCCATTTGAACTGGAAATTTAACCTTTTGGCTTAAATTTCACAATCCTATTTTAGCCTATCTTGTCTACTCAGGTGTTACTGTGTACATTAAGTCGAGTAAGACTGGTTCTATACTTATGCAATCTTGTTTTCTGTTTTTGGTGTTTGAGAACAGTGCATGCTTGTTACGGTCAGCAAGAGTAATGCATTTGGATAGTGCTTTCCAGCTTATCCAGTAATTTCAGGTATAGCTTCTTTTTAAAATATGATATTGTGAGATATATAGAGCAGGAGGATATTAGCCCTATTTTTACAGGTGATGACGCTGAGGCTTACAGGTGATGACATCACTAAAAACTAGGTTTACCCATCACGTAAAAGCTTTGGACACTCCCACTATGCTCATGCTCTGGTTGCTTCCAAATATGCTTGAATGATGCCTAGAAAAGTCTCAAAAGTTCATTATGTCTAAAAGACTGTTTACTGGCACATTAAATCATTATTGTCTCTAAAGGAAATGGATCATTTTAAAATTGTGGATTTCTTTTTTGCTTTTCCTTATTTAATTTTTTTTTAAAACAAAAGTTAGATACAGGTATAATTTCCCCATTTCACAGTCAAATAAAACCCCTCTTCTTTTGTCTTCCACAGATATCTTTCAAAATCCTGTTCAATCACATATTTTAGGATGTCGGGTCAGGAGACGGCAAATCATTGCCAGCTGGTGGCATCACCTCATTTTCATTAGATTGTTCTTTGGGTTTCAAAGACTAGTGCCCTTGTAACTTACATTCCACAGCCTTAAAATTGCACATAAAAGTTTGCTGTGGAAGAGTAGCAAATGTAAGATAAATTGAGAAGGTTAAGGGGAAGACTGTGCTAAGAGCTTCTCATAAATGAATTCTCATCATAAAAGCACAGTGATTTTTCCAAGTGACAAATTAACTCAAGATTTGTGCTCTGCATTTTTAAACAACGTGTGGTAGAGCAATAGGGTAATTCCATTTGTCTTTAAGCCAGAGGTTAGTGCCTCAGCATATTGCACTTGTGCTTTTTGACTAATAGTGTAGAAAAGAAAGCTGTGTGTATAGATATTTAATTTATTTTTACTTTGCAAATGTGTTATATCTATGATTTAGTCGATAAACAGATGCTGTGTGTTAAGACAGGCTGTCATAGGAAAGACGTTTGTGTTGAGGCTTGGGGCCAGAGCATTTTCCAAAAGGAATATTTGTGCTTAGAAAACTTCTTATAAATATTCTTGTTCAGACTTGAATTCCTCTTTTACTTCAGTGGGGTCACTGAATAGATGTCGGTCATTTATTTCAGTTCCCTGCTATCGGGTCAGTAAAAAAGGTATTAGTGGAGTGTGGGTGATTTTTCTTTCTGCTGCCCAGTTAGAGGTTTGATTGTGACAATGAACTCTGAACAAATGACTTCATCTTTTTATGAGGAATATGCATATTAATGTCATTCAGACAGTTTCTTGGGGACATACAAAATATCGATATTAATTTTAGGGTTTGTGTAATACAATAAGAATAAAGAAAAGAGGGTTCCTGCCCTGACATCCTGCAGTCTATCTAGTGAAATCTGACAGATCATGTGAAAGCTCTGTATTCTTCTAGTCATTGATGTCAGTATTATGAGTTTAGACTGGGTAATCAATAATAATATCTTTGCCCTTTGCATCCTTCTACTGAAGTTTTCATTTTCCTTTCTTTGGCCTGTGGCCTTATTGTATTTTTGCTCCAGGATTTTAATTTGTGGGGCAGAGACAGTAGGCGTGATGTTAGCTAATTGCCTACAATACTGGCTGGCGTGGACTTGACCTTTCAAAATTGGGGCACAATACCAAAGATCACATTTTTACTTCAATGAGGTTCTTTGCTGTTTCAATCTGAGGGAATCTTATCTGGGGATTCCTTATCTGGGGATCAACAAATGCATATAAATGAGGGACAAGTGCTTGGTTCAGGAACTCCAGAGCCATTTAGCAATCAGTCCTCCAACCTGTGTGGTGGTCTTTACATTTCTTGGAAGCATAATAGATTCAAGATACGAGGAGAGCAGGGAGCCTGAAGCAAAGCAGTTCCCTAGATTTCCTCAAGGTTCCTTTTAACTCTGGAACTCTCTTGGAATTGTTCCTTTTTTTTTTTTTTTTTTTAAACTTTACCGTATTTTTTCTAATAAGAAAAAAAAACCCACCAAAGCAGCACTCTGAATCTCTTCTTCCTATGGTGGAACCTAGTATTATGGAATCTGTTTACACCTAAATGAGGAAAGTAAATTATAATTTCAACAGCATGCCAATCAGCAGACCTAGAAGCCATAACTTTTAAAAGAAAATTTATATTCTAATTTTTATTTGTTGCCTATGCTTCGTAATTTTTTATCTAAGATCTTTTTAGAAACGTTTATTAGCCCAAATGAGTGCTTACACAATATGGTAAACACATGGGAGATTTCTTTTTTTTTTTTTTTTTTTTTAAATTTCTGTACGTTATTGGGGAACAGGTGGTGTTTGGTTACATGAGTACGTTCTTTAGTGGTGATTTGTGAGATTTTAGTGCATCCATCACCTGAACAGTATACAGTGCACCCAATTTGTAGTCTTTTATCCCTTACCCTCTTCCTACCCGTTCCCCTCTAGTCCCCAAAGTCCACTGTATCATTCTTATGCCTTTGCATCCTCATAGTTTAGCTCCTACTTGTGATTGAGAACATACAATGTTTGTTTTTCCATTCCTGGGTTACTTCACTTAGAATGATATTCTCCAGTCTCATCCAGATTGCTGTGAATGCCATTCATTCATTCCTTTTTAAGGCTGTGTAGTATTCCATGGTATATATACCACAGTTTCTTTATCTTCTCCTTGATGGATGGGCATTTGGGTTGGTTCCACATTTTTGCAATTGCAAATTGTGAGAAGCCATAACTTGAGGGTATTTTGCAGTTGTATACTCCTTTGTCTGGATGGACACTGGACATATGTAGGGTTAAGAAATACATATGTGATTAGAGGGCTTATTGTTTATTGAAAAACATATTACCATTAAATTAGAGTCTGGTTACTTATGATCTGATTTCAAAATAGCTTTGCCCTAATAATGTAAAACAGCTCTTTTCCTGTTAGTTGGCTTTTAACATGTATTCAGACCATGATTTTTTTTTATTTTTGGTACTTTAAAAAAGTGTGAGATAAAATTCACATAATACAAACACTATGAGTATTTTTGGTCAAGAGAATTTAAGGAAAGTTTATTGACTCAACACTTGGCCCATTTTTTTGACTTTAATGGCTGATAGGCTGGGTGCTATAAAGCCAAGTCCTTGCCTTCAAGGAGATCACAACCTCCTGTGGGGATAAAAACATGTAAACAAATATTAATAGAAACATGTTGCAAGGTGCCCTGTGATTGCCAAGGATGTTTATTACACTTTCCTCTTTGAGCCTGCCTCTGAAAATAGTGGAATCTTTTCCTCTTGCCTTGTTTTTTTTTTTTTTTTTTGTAGCAACTACTTCATTGTCTTAATGTTTACTCTGTTAGGGATATCATATGAAAGTTAGAATTTTGTCAGCCACTCTGTTCTTGCTTCCAACATTCAAAAGGCAGAAATGTAAGTGGTGATTCCTGAAGTTAGTGTATTTGTTGGGATTATAAAACATGTAGCACATTTAGGACTTGGTATAAAAAAGCTATTTTTGAATGTTGAAATGTAGACTGGGTTTATACCAAGCTATTTTTTCCTGCAAGTCTGTGGCAAGACCGTTGCACAATAAACTCCAAATCTGCTTGCTTACTTAAGCCAGTCTTAATATTGCACATATTTGTTTTTATTGTACATTTCACCTTTCTCCCTTCCAAAAAACCCATGCCAGGAAAGGGTCTACTTACTGTCTTATTTGCTTTGAAGTTTCCTGAAATTTTATCTCTCTCTCTCTGTTTTTTGTTGTTGTTGTTGCTGTTATCTCTTGCATGTTTGTAAATGTAATAGCAGTCAATGTCTTTTCCTTTTATACTGGTAAATGAAGGATTAGCTGGATAATGTTCATAAAGATCTCTAGAATCCTTAGAGAAAGGACTAAATAAAATGAAATGGTATTATGCAAGATGAATAAACTACTTTCCCTTATTAAGCTGAGTTTTATTAAGGTGAGTTTTTTCTCAATGCTAATCTTTTTTAAAAAATTTATTTTAGGACTCTAGCTTTATTAATAGTTAATGCTGCTTCATTTCCCTACTCTAAGGCATTTCTGAACTGGTGCAATTGTCATTTT
The DNA here is from genome assembly GCF_000951045.1 of Mandrillus leucophaeus. NCBI lineage: Eukaryota > Metazoa > Chordata > Mammalia > Primates > Cercopithecidae > Mandrillus > Mandrillus leucophaeus. The sequence goes on along the minus strand of NW_012101321.1, from coordinate 1,671,676 downwards.
TCCTCTTAACTTTATAAAGTATAGTATCTTTAAAATGTTACTTAAACATTCTTTGATGTCTCTCCTTGGCCCATGAAATGTAAAAATTGATTTTAATAATCTTATTTTATTAAAGTCTTGCAACATTTTGTCTAGTACTAGAATATAATTTTCATAGCTAAATTTTAAAACTTAGACTTCAGTTTTATTTTACCTCTCTGTGTGAAAAGCTTAAAGGGCAAACTTATCTGGTTATACTTTACAGTTTCACAGAAAGATCCATTTCCTCCTTTCACCATCTTGACAGTTGAGAAAGTCAAGGGAACAATCAACAGATTGGTTTAAGAGAGTAGAAATCTTTCCAGTGTCCTGGAGTTTGCTTCCTCCCTGGTATGAAAGCTTGTATTTGCAGCATACAAAGTGATGTTGTGTAAAAATGTGAAGGACAGGTGTTTACTCTGGCCTTGACCAAGGTGAGAATTTGAGATGGAAGAGTCAGGCTCTGTGTAGGGGATGTTTTGGAACTTGATCAGTCTGTCAGTTTTGTTACCTGCCAATGAAACTGAAAGGTAAGTGAAGGCAATGCAGTTTCACAACTCATAATACAGCTTTAAAATCTTTTTTTTTTGGTTGATGTATTTTAAGCAGTTGAATATATTTTCCATAAATTTTACTGCTTTCCATTTACCTTTGAATAGAAGCCAATGAGGAGAAGTATTTAGAAGGTTATGAGCAATAACAGAATGAACTGTTGGAAAAGTCCTTTTGTGGCTTTCCTCAAGTGTGTACTGGTGGAAAAATTACTATAATTTGATAGTAAAATGTTGGAAAATGATTTTATTTACTATTTAGAAATAACACAAATGGGCCTTGCTTTTGAAATTCACAGGTTCAAAACATTTAATTATGCCTCACTACCTCAATCTTTGCTCATTATGCTTTACATTGATGGAATTAAATGTGACACATTGCAATGTTGGATCAACCCCACAGTTCCAAAATTTAGGGTTTGATTAAATTCTAAAAAAAAAAAAAAAAAAAGAAAAAAGATACTGTACTGTTTAGTGTGAGAAATGGAGACTTGTGAAATTTTGTTTTTAGCCTGACGTTGTCTGAAGGAAAGAAAGTATCCCAGTGATAGAGGAGGAAAAGAACATTAACAATACCTGATTGTAACTTGCCTGTTGAAATCACAGAAGATTCTTCGACTTTGGAAGAGCAAATGGTGTTTTCAAAGCTAAATTCTTAGTGTCTGTACCCATCATAATATGGCTAGTCCCCTGGGAAATGGTACTTTTAGTATGTGTGTCTGCCCATGCCAGTAATAAACACGTGTTTATCAGCCATTCGGGCCCAAAGCGTCCAGTTTTATCTTTTGGATATACAAGGGCATGTGCGGATAAAGGTCACAGCTTCATGATGCTTGCTGTGAGGCTCATGGGTGTCAGTAGGAAAGCTAACAATGTAATTCCCATAATGTCCAAGGAATTCTTTGGAGGCCATCCTCTGATTCTTTGCTTACCTTGTACAGGGGCTGTCTATACAAGTTTCCTCAGGCTTTCAACAATGGTGTCATTAACTTGTACTTTAAAATTTGTAAGATTATATGAGCATTTTCAGTGGGCTAAAGTCACCTGTCATTTGTTTTAATGGTTAAGGGTCAGGAATTGAAAGTTAGACTTGGGTTTTAGTCTCAGCTGTGCTTCTGTGTGATTTTAGTTACTTAATTTCTGTAAGCTTCAGTTTTCTTACCTATAAAATAAGTATCCATTCATTCATTTGTTCATCCATGCAATAAACAGTAAGTACTTCCCACGTGCCAGGCCCACTCTTGGTGCTGGGAAGCAAGCAATGGGCAAAGAAGAGAATAATCTCCGCTGTCATGGAGCTTCAATTCATGGGGAAATGGAATGTAAATTAAAAGAAATTAAACATTTCGTGTATTTTCCACATGTGAATATATATGAGATGATGACAGTTGCTACAGACAAAATGAAACAGCATCAGGGGTAGAGGTAAGATTGGAAAGCGATTTCTGTTTCATGTGGGGTAGACAGGAAAGGCTTCCATAAATAGGTCATATGTAAGCAGAGACACAAATGAAGAGGAGGATGATGTATGAGGATATCTGGGGTTAGAGGCTCCAGGGAATAGCAAGTCTGGCAGGAGTTGCACATTCCTGAGGTGAGAACAAGCTTGGTGTGTCAGAGGGGCAGTGAGGAGAGGCCAGTGTAGCTGAAGTGGCTGAAGTAGGGTGAAGGAGGGGCAGAGCAGGATGGTAATAGTGCCCAGCTTGTAGGACTGCTTAGGAAATAACATGCTTAACATGTACTTTATACATATTAAAAGAATAAAACACTGTAACAGTTGAGGTTTATTTTGGGCATGCAAGAAAGGTTCATCATATTACTAAATATAAATAGAAAAAAGTCATCTGATTATTTTTTATAGAAAAGGCATTTGGTAAAATTCAATCTCTATTATTGATTTTTTTTTTTTTTTTTTGAGACAGAGTCTCGCTTTGTCACGAGGCTGGAGTGCAACGGCACAGTCTTGGCTCACTGCAACCTCCGCTTCCTGGTTCAAGCAATTCTCCTGCCTCAGCCTCCCAAGTAGCTGGGACTACAGGTGCCCACCATCACGCCTGGCTAATTTTTGTATTTTTAGTAGAAACGGGGTTTCACCATGTTGGCCAGGATGGTCTCGATCTTTTGACCTCGTGATTCACCTGCCTTGGCCTCCCAAAGTACTGGGATGACAGGCGTGAGCCACCGTGTCCGGCCGTTTTTTTTTTTTTTTTGAGACAGGGTCTCACTCTTTAGCCCAGGCTGGAGCACAGTGGCATGATCATGGCTCACTGCAGCCTCAAACTCCTGGGCTCAAACAATCCTCCCACCTCAGCCTCCTGAGTAACTGGGAAGCTGACATTACAGGTGTGCACCACCATGCCTGGCTAATTCTTTTATTTCATTTTTTTGGTAGAGACGAAGTCTTGCTATGTTGCCCAGGCTGGTCTTGAACTACTGGCCTTAAGAAATCCTCTCACCTCAGCCTCCAAAAGAGCTGGGATTACAGTTGGAGCCATTGCACCTGGCCCTATTATTGATTTTATAAAAACCCTTCAAAATATAATAGGAAAATACCCTTAGCAAAGCAAAGTATGTTCATCTCAACCCAAAACCATCTGAGCCTAAATAGGAAATTTGAGAGCATTTCCATAAACATCAGAACCCAAAATAAGAATACTGTTTTCACTAATTGTTAATGGTATTTGGAATCATAAACCAGTGCTGCTGGATGAGAGAAAAAAATGAAGTTATCAAGGTATAAAAATCAGAAAGGAGGTAAATGAATGTTGTTTGCAAATAATGGGAATATATGACCTGAATATCCAAGAGAATAAAATGAAAAACTAATTATGAAGAATATGATAATCTATAAATGTGCCTGGATGCCAAAGTAATGTGTCAACATTCATAACCTCCATATATGCTAACAACCAGTTAGAAGATATATTGGGAAAAAGGCCATTAGCATAAAAAGGATGAAACACCTAAGAATAAACTTAAGAAAATAATATGTGAAGGCATTTAAAAATGCTCCTGAAGTGTGAACAAAAGATATGAAAACATGGAAAGGTCCCATCATATTTTTGGATGCGAAGATGCCAATTCTTTGTGAATCTGCATTTTAAGGTAATTCCTGTAAAAATAACAACAGATTTTTTGGGGGCCCTAAGCAACTTGGTTCTATGGTCATTTGGAAAAGTAAACAACCACAAATAGGGCAATTCTGAAAAAGAGAATAAAATCTAGCTTAATAAGTCTACAATAATTGAAACATTGGTATTGCCAGATACCATATTTAGCATATGATAAAGGTGGTATTTCAAATTAGTTGGGTAAAGTTGCTCAGTTCCGTAACTGAGGAATAACCAGGTAGCTGTCTGGGGGAAAAGGTACTATTTGCAGCAGTATCTCAAATATTAAGCCAAAAATCAATCTATGATAAACAAATTTAAAGTATAGACTAGATTGTAAAATAACATGGGAAAATTATTTTATAATCTTGGAGTACGTACATATGGCCCTTCTAAGTAAGACAGAAAACTGAGAAGCCATGAAAGAAGAGATTGATATATTTGATTACATTTTTTAAAAAACCTGAATAGCTTCTGCATACTTCAAGGAACAAGAAAATTGGGGAAAATATTTGCTTCTCAAATTTTGAAGGGACTAATTTTCTTAATAAAAAGCTCCTAAAAATCCATAAGAAAAAGTCCAACAACCCAGAAGAAAAGTAGACTAAGGATACAAATAGTCTAAAGGAAGGGAAATAACAGTGGCTTTTAAATATATGGAAAGATGCTTAACTTCACCCATTATCACAGATATGCACATTACAACTACACCGCGGTACCATTTATCACTGTTAGATGGACAAAGATTACAGTCTTATAACCTGTTCTGTAGAGTGTATAGGTGCAAAACATTAGTCTATTTAGTGGGCAATTGGCAAAATCTATAATATGAAAAATTTCATATTGCTTTGTCCAGGAATTTCAATTTTAGAAAATTATCCTAGATATAAAAACACAGTCCTAGACATACAAACATTCATACAAACTATGAATGTATTCTGCATATACTGTATATACTTATTACATGCATGAGAAAATTATTTATGTACAAAGGTACTCATTGTAGTAGTGTTTATAATGGCTAAAGGTTGGGAACACCCTAATGCTCATAATGGGATACTGAATCAATACATTATGTTACTGCTGTACACTTGAAAATGCGCGGTCATGAAAATTCACACCAGTTAATTCTCTTTATGTACCAATTTGGAAACATTGCCAATGTATAAAATAGTGTAATATGTTTATTTGTGTAAAAATGGTTTATACAAGATGTTCTGTTTATCTATGAAAAGGTGCAATTTCTGGGAAAGCTAACTTGGTGGCTGAAGACATGCCTAGCCTCATTTCAAAAAAAATCTGCACGTAGCACATGCCTTGCTCTTAGCACTTATTACATGCTAGTGGTGGTGGCGATTTTCATTGTAAAAACAAAGTTCCTTTGCCTCACAAGTTGATTTTTAACAGCTGAGTCTGGAAGAGGGAGGTCATCTCATTGTAAATACTGCTTAATGAGTGTCAGACTTGGGTTTTTCACCAGGAATGCTGTATATACTTCCTGAAGTATATTTCTTGGAGGTTGTCAATACTAGCTCTGCAAACCAAAGATGTCAAATAATATTGGGCTGAACAAAACTAAGCAAACTTATTTTCTACAAGGCCTTCTTAGAGCCTTAATACACATACTGTGCTTTGTAAATATTCAAGAAGAACATTTAGAATGTGGCATTTTCCCAAATTTATTTAACTACAGAACCTTAAACAATGACTACTTAAAAAAACCACCTTATGAGTAGTTGTCACATCGGGAAACATCGCTTTAATACTAGAATTTGGTTTCATTCACCTTCATTATTCATTTTAATAAGTCAGTATTCTTGGTGTATTTCTAAGATACTTGTGGTCTCTGCCTGCTTTTTTTCCTTCCCTCGTGGTGTGCACCAATTCATGAATTTGTTTTGTAATTGAGACCCTCCCAAAGTCACCCAAATTACACTGAGTTTCTTGGGTAAAAAATGAATTATTGTATGTAATTAATGTGAAATCTTAGGGATTGATTCAATGGAAATTGAAGATTGAAGCTTCATTTGGTTCAACTTTTCCTAAAGCTTTAGAAGGTTTACTGTTGAGAGGAGGAATGAAATCAACTTAATGGATACATTGTTGAGGAATTGTGAGCTTAATGTGGAGAAGACAGTATTACTGTGAGGCTTAGAAGACATGGCTTCTACCTCTGTCTTCATCTTTTACCGCAACTTAATTTTGAACAGGTCACTCATCATCTCTGTGCTTCAGTTTTATCCTCTGTAAAACTCAGGGATTGCATTTAAGTGATCAGTATGGGTTCATTCATTTTAAGACTTTAAGTTATTATTAGCGTGCTTAATGGAATCAGTGAAGTTTGTAGAACTGTGTAGAATATTTTGTTCTACTATGGGAGTTTCCACATGTGAATGTAATGTATTACCTGTCCCAGTTCAATCTTTTTTGAGAATGAAATTATTCAATAAGTAGCTCATAGTCAGCTTCATGTATTTGAAAGCTTGTTGAATTGTTTGAAACTTCTCTCTTCATTGGTTGGTTGGTTAATTATCCTCCAGGAAAGCGTTTGATTATATTACAGATCAATTAATACAATGCTATGGATAATCCACACCTCCTGTATAAATGTGCACCCCACCCCCATTTGTTTCTCTAGTGTATGGAGAAATCCATGATGTGGATATTAATTCTTTCTCACCACCCCAACAAAGTGTTCATTTGGTGGTTTTGCTGTGCTTTTGTGTACTCTCTGCCTATTAGCATATTTCTGAACTTGACATAGTAGAGGTCTAAATTCACTGAATTTATGCCATCTGGAAATGAGCTTTAAATTTTGTTCCTCTGTTGAAATTAGGGATGTGATATAGCTATTACACAGAAGGACTGTGAGCCTGAATTTGATTTTATTATGTGGAGGTAGAATGTTTTGTTAGAAGGAAAGCATTTGCCTGGGGAGAGATTTGAGTATGACTGAATTGTTAACTGCCAACTTCCCCCCTTTTTAGCAGGAGACATATTTTGTTTTTAAATGAGATGACAACCAAGAGAATTATCAAGAACCGTGAATTTTAAGAGAGTTCTTTCAATTTACTTGAGTTCCACTTAACCTTGCTTTCGATGTCATTCTGTGCATTACTGTCAAAGGACTTGGCTTCCTTTGAAGTCACGAAGCGTTGCTGCTGGCGGAATCATGATGGTAAAATATAAGAGTGGTTCTTAGTAAAGCCCTTAACTGATACCCAGCAATGCCTTATTACCTAAGTAAAAGCATATGTGTGCGAGTGCCTAAAATTGTAGAGTGTAAGGGGAGGATATATGATAATGGACACTGAGATGGGAGAAGTATTTCTCATGAATTAGGGATGCCCTTTCATAATTCACAAGTTGCAAGATGAAAAAGCCTTGAAATCACCTGAAGAGCATCTGGCAGCAATCTGTAATTCTTAAGAGGAGGTAAAAGAGCCTGTATCTCTCCAGCACGTGATGATAAAACTGTTCATGTGGGGTATGGAAAAAGCAGAATTCTGTTACTTGTAAAACCCCTTGCGATTAAATGGCCTGAGATTTTGTTATGAGGTGATACTAGTAGTTCCCAGGTGGTTAATAAATGATTAATTGATTACAGCGAAGAAGGCTGATTTGAGGGTATTGAGGAAATTTGAATGAAGAATTTGTTTTTTGCATGCAGAACGTTATCCTTTACTTTTCATACTCCACTCTTCTCATGCCTGGCCACTGTTACTCCTGTGTCTAGTTTTGAAGATTTAGGTCACATTGTGTCCCCCTACCCCCATTTTTTTCTTTCACAAAATATTTGTTATAAGAAAAGGTACATTCTAAGCCTTTGACACACATACACACATAGGTTAAACACACATACACAACACCTTTTGTAAAGACTTCTAGGGCCATCTTTTATTATATTGGACTATTGCAGAAAAATTATGTGAATGAGTGGCTTACCCTTTGGGGCTTGAGAAATCATGGCTGTATAGAGATTTCAAAAAGACATATTTGTTGTACAGGACTCTGACTTTAATTGCTCCCCTCAACCCATCTAAAGATAGGAACTATTTTACCTATTATTTGTAAGTATATCAGAAGAGATTGCATCTTATTTTTTTCTTTTGCATAAGTAGTTGTGATCATATGTAATTACAACATTGTACTCTGCTTTTCCTTTCCACTTTGTATTATAAACTACATTTTCCCATTTTATTATAACTCATAACATATTTCTTTTTTATTTAAAAATTACTTTAAAAAATTGACCTAAAATTGTATGTATTATGTACAGCTTGATGTTTTGAAGTATATTTATATATACATATTATGGAATAAAAAGTTTTTAATGGCCGACAGAATTGTGATTAAGTAAATTATGTGGTTGTGGCAAATGTACAGTTTGTGACAAACTGACTTCCTCAGTTATTGGCATTTAAATCGTTTCCATGTTTATTTTTTATTTCTTTAAAACCCTAAGAGAGGCTTCTTGCACCTACGCAAGAAAAAACTGGGGGCAAATCCATACAGTAAAGTGAAGGCAAGTTTATTAGGAAAGTAAAGGAATAAAAGAATGGCTACTCCATAGGCATAGCAGCCTGTTTCTGTGTTTTAAATTTAAGTATAGTATTTATGATTTCCTTAAAAAATGTACTCTCTTGGACATTTTCTCTGGCTTCCACTTATTGTGATGTCGAATAGTGGCTTTGTGGTTTTGTTTAGTATTTATGTTAGCTTCTGGCTAACTGCTAAGGGTTAGACTCTCTAGATGTTCTTATTGCTCTCTTGGACACCTCTAGGTTTTGTTCTGTGTTTCTCCCAGGTAGGATAATTTCCCAGCTTACTTCTCTTCAAGCTCATGTTTTTCTGGTTGTAAGATAGGCATTAAGTGACACATCTGATCTTGCCAGTTAGACCTGATGATAGGAGATGTGTGTCTAAGACCAAAGTAGACTTTGCCCATTGGGTGGCAAAAACCTGAACTTTGAATTGTCAGTATCTAGAGAGGTCAGAGTTACTCGGAAATATTTGGGAATATTGTACATTTTTTGAAATTGTTTATAAAAAGTTTTTTGTGCTCCTTTCTTTGCTATTTTATATTATGCTATCATTATTATCTTAATATGATGCTGTTGACCCATGGATGTGGATTTACTTTCACACTTTTTTTCACTCCTAAAAGAAGCACATAATTGTTTGACATATCTTATAAGATGGAAGAATCCTTTTCTATTTTCTGTTACCCAGCAGGAGTTTCTCATTTTTGGCTAGCATTCAGATTTCTAAATAAAGATTTGCTTTTTGCTTATTTATTTATTTTTTTATGGTGAAGACAAATGCACACTGGGAGAACCCACTCAGTGTACAACATGTAGTGGTAAACGGGAGCAGAGAAAAAGTAGAGATACTCAGATTGGATTTTGCAGTTTATTAATTATTATTTTTATTCCTCTTCACAGATTTTTAAAGTCTTCTTCTAGGGGTTTCCAGCAGAGCTAAATGTTAGAGAAATCTTTCCACTCCTCTGAAGAGTGAAGTGAGCAAATACAACCCAGCAGTAGGTTATTGAAGACAGCAGCCGCAGGTAATGTCTTCTTTTCTCATTATTATTGACATGTGTTCAGTAGTGCTCAGTAATATGTTATACTTTTTTTTTTTTTTTTTAAAGCAAGTCTACTTGAACTTACACATCCAAGTGAACATTGTCTTGTTTAAAATGTCTTAGGGAGAGGCTATACTCTATCCTCTATGCAAAGCATTAAAAAAATCTTTTCTTAAGAACTGCATCTTGACCCTCTGGTAGCATTCTTCTAAGCATCTTGTTTTCTCTAGTGGCAGATGTCAACCTTGTAAGGATATACTTAGAAAATAGTCTAAACTCATTTAGAGCTTGGGTGATGATCATACCTGGGGTTCTCTAATTTTGATCAAAACCAAGAAGGAGCAATAACATAAGGAAACCAATTTTCCTTTTTGTAATTTGTAATTTGAAGACTCATACACTGTATTGAAAATAAATTCTAAGAAGTGACTCTGAGTTTCAAGTAATGGTAGTATTGTTAAAATAATTGATCAGGCTTCATAATTTACAGAGGCATATACGATTTATTTGACTATATAAATGTTGATATTCTTTCTTATTAAAATCAGTAAGTCAATCTGTTAGTATCGTAGAAGAGTACCTATGTTAATCAGAAACTTCCTTACTAGATATACCCCTAAGGCTTTATAATTTGCCTCTTACAAATGATCTTCTTGTGGGGGTGGGGGGGTGTTTTGCAATATTTCCCAAAGTGTTACTAGAGTACTTGTTTAAAATACACATTAAAAATTTCATATTAGTAGGCCTGAAACTAGTGTGTCAAAATCAGAATCAGAATGGTAGGGGCAGGACTTGGGAATCTGCATATTACAAGTGAATGTCAACAGAGATTGACATTCTGGTCCAGTAAAATCAGACCTCTACCTAGGATCATTGTATTTTAAAAAATTTTGTGCAAGTTATTGTGTAGACACAAAACAGCTATTTATGATTGTGTGCTTTTCTGGGAAGAGTGTGGGGAAGGGAGGCTTAGGGAAAGATTTGTTAACAGATCCAATATTAGAGCTAGATAAGAGGAATAAGTTATCCTGTTCTATACCATGGTAGAATGACTAGTTAACTATGTAGCTGTAGTTTTGTGTCCTTTAAGAAATCTCTCCCTAACCTTCCCTTCCCCCTACTCTTCCAAGTCTATCATTTTAGAGACAGTTTAAGATAAGGAAAAGAAAAGCTGATAATCATAAATAGCTATTTTATGTCCGTGTAGGAATTCTCATGAAGTTCTGTTTCTAATTAAGATATTTCAGGAACAAAGTGGTATTGCATAAATTTGGAGCTTATTTTAGACTAAGATTTAATAATTGTTAATAGGCATTGAGCCTATGTTTAAGTTTTATGTTAGTCATTCATTGGGTAATGACTTTTTAAATTTGGGATTTGACTCTGACGAACTCTGAGTTTTGGTCTTAAGGTCGGAATGTGTGTGTGTATCCCCTGTTACAGGGCTTTTTCCCAGTTAACTCCAACCAATGAGAGATCCTCTGATGTTTAAGGGAGCTTTAATTTCAAGGTCCTAAGCAGAATCAACATTCTTATGATAAAAAATTAGCCACTCATGAATCCTGGGAATAATTTATAACCATTCACCTGTCTGTACAGCAGAAGTTGTTTGGAACATGTTCTTGCCTCTTCTAGAAAGCAGCATGAGTGATAGAATGATATTTATACTGGTTTGGAAAAGGCCAGAAACCAAATATTGTTGCCTTAGATGTGAGGTTATTTTGAGTTGTGCAGGAGACTTTGGGAGTGGGATGTGAAGAGTACAAAAGCAAATATATGTAAACGGGAAGACCTGGCAAGGATATTAAGAAGGTAGAGGGAGTAGCTTAGGTGGTTGTAGGACTGACTTGGATAATGAAAGGATCTAACAGTTGGGTGTATTGATTTCTTCCGAGGAAATGATGCTGGATACTAAAGGTAGCATAACAAGAACCACCCAAGTGGAAGATGTGTTTGAAGATGGACTCTGGAAGCTTGAAGACAGTATGATGCAAAATGTTTATGATAGTCCTGAGGAGAGGCTGTCAGTAGAATTCATCTGATATGAAATTTGGATGTGTTCTCAGAACAGTGAGACAAATAGCAGGTGGATAGAGGGAATTACAGATATTCTGAGCTGTTGAGAGAATTGTATATTTGAATATGCTATTTCAGGGTTAAAAGTCGTCTACATGAGAAAAGAATAGCAGTTATGGCAGCATTAGAAGGCTGTCCTTTCTAATTTAATGCCGAGAATGTCTGAGTCATGCAGAATTGGGATGGTGAGTGAGGAATGTTTCTCTGTGGCTTCCCTGGCTTTGTGTGGGGAGCCAGTGGGAAACCATTTTCAAAAGTGGCTTTGAATAAAAATCTAGCCCCAAAACTGTTTTAGTAAATAACACAAAAAGATACCCCAAAAGTGACTTGTTTGGGTCAAATAATCAAACCACCTGCATAATGCTGTAAATCTGAAATTTGTTCATGTTGCACATATCTTTTCATAATTTTATCAATTTTTAGATTATAATCTATCTCTGCCCTCTTTTGTAAATTTAGTCTTTTTAATTAATTCATCCATTTTGGTCTCTTCACATATTCTATGACCCTTATAATTTCTTTCTAGCATAGTTTGGATCTTTTCCAGCTTTTTTTTTTTTTCTGTTCTAATTGACCAGAATGGCTTAAAATAAATATGTATAATTTATGTTTGGTCATGTTTTCCATTTCATTTTTAACATCCTTTCTGAAATACCCTTGTCTTGGTCTTTAAGTATGTAGTGCCACACTGAACTGATGTACTCAGAGAAAAGTCTAATAACTCTAGTCTAGACTAGAGGTTCTCAAAGTGTGGTCCCCAGATGAACAGTGCAAACTTCACCTGGGAACTTGTTGGAAATGTAAATTCTTGGACTGAATCAGAAGCTCAGAGGGTGGAGCTCAGAGTTTTGTTTTTTGGTTTTTGTTTTTGTTTTTTTGAGACAGTGCCTCACTCTGGTTGCCCAGACTAGAGTGCAGTGGCACATTCTTGGCTCACTGAAGCTTTGGCTGCCCGGGCTCAATCGATCCTCCCACCTCAGCTTCCTGAGTAGCTGGGATGACAGGCACCTGCCACCATGCCTGGCTAATTTTTGCATTTTTTGTAGAGATGGGTTTCACCATGTTGCCCCACCTTCTTGAACTCCTGGGTTCAAGCAATCTGCCTGCCTTAGCCTCCCAAAATGTTGGGATTACAGGCGTGGGCCACTGTACCTGGCTGAAATTTGTATTTAACAAGCCCTCTAGGTCAGCAGTCTCCAACCTTTTGGCACCAGGGACTGGTTTTGTGAAAGACAATTTTTCCATGGATGATGGGGAGGGGTGGCTTGAGAATGAAACTGTTCCACCTCAGATCATCAGGCGTTAGTTAGATTCTCATAAGGAACGTGCAACCTAGATCCCTCACATGTTCATTTCACGATAAGGTTTGCGCTCCTATGAGAATCTAATGCCACTGCTTATCTAACAGGAGGTGGAGCTCAGGAAGTAATGCTCAGCCACTGCTCACCTCCTGCTTGGAGGCTTGGTTCTTAACAGGCCACAGACTGGTACCAGTCTGAGTCTCGGAGGTTGGGGACCCCTGCTCTAGGTGATTCTGATATGTGCTATTGTGCAAACCATTTATTTTGTCTTGTCGTTGGTCTCCTGAGCAGATACATTAGGAGTTCTCAAACTGTGCGCACACGAATCATCTGGTAACCTTGTTTTAGACATTTCAAGAAGCAGAGAATTTTTCCTGACTGCATACCAAGAGATTTTGATTCAGTAGGTCTTGGATAGCTCAGTTTATGTGCATTTTAACAAACTCTCCAAAGTAGTTCTCGTATCTATGATCTGGATTAAATGGATGTCTGTCACTTTCTTTAAGCCCAAAATTGATGTGATTTAAAATGGCTCTTTGGGTTTAGTTACTGAAAACTTGGGGCCAGAAATTTATTTGCAAAATGCATTCTGGATTATTTTTGGCTGAAGCCAGATTATGTTCTGATTTCTTTCCTTGAAAAATATTTTCTTGCCGGTTGCGGTGGCTCACGTCTGTAATCCCAGCACTTTGGGAGACCGAGGCAGGTGGATCACTTTAGGTCAGGAGTTTGAGACCAGCCTGACCAACATGGTGAAACCCCATCTTTACTAAAAACACAAATATTAGCCGGGCGTGGTGTCGGGCACCTGTAATTTACACCAAGCTACTTGGGAGGCTGAGGCAGGAGAATCACTTGAACCTGGGAGGTGGAGGTTGCAGTGAGCCGAGACCATGCCACTGCACTCCAGCCTAGGCAACAAGAACGAAACTCCATTTAAAAAAAAAAAAAAGAAAGAAAAATATTTTCTTGCCTACTATATAACAATTTTCTGAGGCTTCTCCTTCTTGATAAGGAAAAGAGCCTTTGGCCCTTATAAACTTGGAGATTTCATTATGCAGTTCTTCTAGGTAATTCTTTCAAATAGTAAACTTTAAAACACTATTCTAGGGAATGCCACTTTTTATTGAGATGTATCTTTTGTTCCTGCCCTTTATTTCTTATCTCTAAGCCTGTTCCCTATGGATGATGGTATATTTTCCTCATCTCAATGTCATTCATATTTTTGTTTTTTTCTTTACTTTTTATGGTACTTTATTAGAAGAATCGTTCGTGAGTCTTCCTCTTCTTTTCAGTCTTTTTTTCCCCTGCTCATCCCTTGGATTTAGGAAATTTCCAAGCTTTTTCTTCTTTCCACATCTCACTCACATGTTCTTCCCTCAGGGCCTGCTTTTTCATGTTGGCTAGGAACTTGCTCAGACATCACCTTAGCATCCACCTTATCAAGTAGCATCCGACTCCCACAACTCTCTCCTAAGCTTTAGCCCCGTAACAGCTGCCTCCTGGATGTCCCACAGTCAGGTCAGGTTACCATGTCTGGGATTGAACTCATTGTTCTTCACACCTGAAATCCGTGCCTTCTTTCATATTCCCTGTATTGGTGAATGGCATCACCATTGACCGTCAACCAAATGCAACTAACGTTTATCATGTGTTTCCTGTGTGCCAGGCACTATTCTAAGATCTTCCATGTAATTCCTTACAAAATCCTTTGAGATACATTCTATTGTTTTTCTCATTGTATAGATAAGGAAACTGAACCACATAGAGTTTAAGAAATTATCTCAAGGTCACAAAAGTATTAATTAGTGGAGATGGAATTCAAACCAGGCTGTCTGTTTCTAGAGCGTGTAGTCCTAATTACTGTGCTTTGCTGCCTTTCTTTTTCAGTAGCTCAAGCCAGAAATCTAGGATTATCCTTTACTTCATTCTCTTCCCTCTGCATATCTGCTTGGGACTCTTGAGTTCACCTACTAAATCTCTCTTAAAACCACACTTCCACTTCTCCACATTCCATTGTAAGGGTTCTGGTCCAGGCCTTCATCATCTCTCTTCTCAACCACTATAATTGGTGTTTTCTTTCCATTCATTTCTTTATATTATGGCCAGTGTATTCTGATCATGACACTCCTCTGCATTCACCAGTGTAGCTCCTCCACAATCAGTCATTCATTGTGGACAATGCTTCTCTTTTATCCATATGTACAGGTTTGTTATATGGGTATACTGTGTGATGCTAAGGTTTGGAGTATAAATGGTCCTGTCACCTAGGTAGTGAGCATAGTACCCAATAGGTAATTTTTCAGCTCTTTCCCCCCTCCCTCTCTCTCCACTCTAATAGTCTCCAGTGTCTGTTGTTCCCATCTTTTTGTCCCTGTGTACACAATATTTAGCTCCCACTTATAAATGAGAACATGTGGTATTTGGTTTTCTGTTCCTGCATTAATTCTCTTAGGATAATGACCTCCAGCTGCATCCATGTTGTTACAAAGGATGTGATTTCATTCTTTCCTAGTGGCTGCATAATATTCCATCGTGTACATGTACTACATTTTCTTTATCCAGTCTACTGTTGATGAGCACCTAGGGTGACTCTATGTCTTTACTATTGTGAATAGTGCTGTGATTAGCATGTGAGTGCATGTGTCTTTTTGGCAGAACAACTTATTCCTTTGGGTATATACCCAGTAATGGGATTGCAAATGCTGCCATAGTATTCCATTATTTTCCTTTCATCTGACTCATCAAACTGTTTTAGTTGTTTGTTCAGTTACCTCTTTTAGACCATGAGCTGCATCTTATTTATTTCTATGTGTCTATCACCCAACATAAGTATTGAATATTGATTATATGAAAGAACAATGAATATTTAAATGAGCCAACTGACTTCTACCAATTCTACATGCTTCCTACCTTTGTAAAATAACTCTAGCTGGTGGAGAGAGAGTGGGAAAATGCCAGATAGGAGACAAGATTAACAGGCAGCTCCCACTGAGACACACAGAACAGCATATGGAGACTCACATTGTGAACTTTTGCTCCAAGAACCACCACAGGAACACATCAGGAAAACTGAAAGAATTCACAGACCCTTTGAAAGAAGCAGCTTACCGCTACAAATGCTACGTGAGTTCCCACCATGTGAGAGGAGGAAAAGTCTGCCTCTGCACCCACATCCCACTGGGAACCTGAAAATCCTGAAAATCCAGGTCATAGGAGATTTAACCTTACCTAGAGCTGAGACGGATTTAGGGAGCTGAGTGAAATATAAAAGTAGAAGAAGTAGTGGGAAGAGCCTTGTAGGCACTCCAGGTCCTCAGCTAGAGTCCAGGGAAGCCATTCCTGGCCTTATCTCACAGGTGTCTTTGGGGAAGGGAAGGCAGCCAGTGGAATTGGGGACGGGCCACAGAGTAAAGGAAACTCCTAGCTGAACTTTGTAATAATTTTGACTAAGCACGAATTTTCCTGATTAGAATCTAGGGTTGGGGAGTGAACAGGAAGTGCAGATACGAGTGTGGAAGCTGTAGCCAAAGGTGCAGGCAGGTGGGGAGGGGCAAGGCCTGAGAGCCCTGCTTGCTTTCTCAGCAGGGAGGCTTGTAGCCTGGGGCGAGATCTCAGTCCTGCTTGCCAGCTGCTGGATATAAACTCAGTGCTGTTATCCAGGCATGGCAGGAGCAGGACTGGCCTTGCTGGGAGCTGGATGATACCTGTCATTGCTGACTTTCCCTGCCTCCCTGATGACCTGTATGGTGCAGCAGAGGCAGGCATAATCTCCCTGGGAACATAGCTCTATTGGCCTGAGAACTACCCTCCATCCCCCTCAGTGGCTGCAGCAAATCCTACCCAAGGAGAGTCTGAGTTCAGACTCACCTAACCCTGTCTCCACCTGATGTTTTTCCTCTACCCATCCTAGTAGCCAAAGACAAAAGACATAAACTCTTGGGAGTTCTATGGCCCTGCCTATCGCCTGAGAAAGCAGAGCACTTATCCTTGCCTATGTAGGGCAAGGTTATATCCCCCTTCTACTACTGTAGCAGGTGCTCTCTTGAAAGCACCACCTCCTGGCAGGAGACCAACCACCTCAAGTTATTATAGCAACTCATAACAGAACCCTGCTCGAAAGGAGGAGAAAACAACAGCTAATTCCACCACCTGCAATACCCTGGCTAACCAGAGGTCCTGAGTCTGTCTATGTGACAGCTTCACAGCTAGCATAACCAACATTTGAGAAAAACAGTGCACTAAACAAAACTAAAACCAAGGACTCCCACAGAGTCCACTTTACTCCCCTCCCACTTCTACCAGAGCAGGTGCTGGTGTCCATGCCTAGGATACCTGAAGATGGATCACATCACAGGACTCTTTGCAGACATTCCCCAGCACCAGCCAGAGCCTAATAGGCCTACTGGGTGGCTATACCCAGAAAGGCAATAACAATCACTGCAATCTGTCTCTTAGGAAGCCCCAAATCTAGGGGAAGGGGGAGAGCACCATGTCAAGGGACCACCCTGTGGGACCAAAAAAAATCTGAACAGCAGCTCTTGAGTTCCAGATCTTTCCACTGAAGCAGTCTCCCAAAATAATAAGGAACCAGAAAAGGAATTCTGGTAATATGACAGAATGTGATCCCCAAAAGATCACAAGCTACCCAGCAATGAATCCAAACCAAGAAAAAAATCTCTGAATTGCTAGATAAAGAATTCAGAAGGTTGATTATTAAGCTACTCAAGGAGACACCAGAGAAAGGTGAAAACCAACTTAAAGAAATTAAAAAAACAATGCAGGATATGGATGAAAAAGTCTGCAGAGAAATAGATATTGTAAACAAAAGATAATCACAACTTCTGGAAATGAAAGACACACTTAGAGAAATGCAAAATACACTGGAAAGTTTCAACAATAGAATTGAACAAGTAGAAAGAACTTCAGAACTTGAAGACAAGGCTTTGAATTAACCATCTGACAAAGACTAAGGAAAAAAGAATTAAAAAAATGAACAAAACCTCCAAGAAATTTGAGATTATGTTAAACGACCAAACATAATAATTGGTATTCCTAAGGAAGAAGAAAAATCTAAAACTTTGGAAAACTTATTTGAGGGAATAATCAAGGAAAACTTCCCTAGTCTTGCTAGAGATCTAGACATCCAAATATAAGAGGCTCAAAGAACATCTGGGAAATTCATTGCAAAAAGATCATGACCTAGGCACATAGTCATCAGGTTATCTAAAGTCAAGACAAAGGAAAGAATCTTAAGAGCTGTGACGCAAAAACATCAGGTGACCTATAAAGGAAAACCTATCAGATTAATGGCAGATTTCTCAGCAGAAACCCTACAAGCTAGAAGGGATTGGGGTCCTATCTTTAGTTTCCTTAAACAGAATAATCATCATCCAAGAATTTTGTATCCAATGAAACTAAGCTTCATAAATGAAGGATAAACTCTTTTTCAGAGAAATGCTGAGAGAACTTGCCACTACCAAGCCAGTACTACAAGAAATGCTAAGAGGAGTTCTAAATCTTGACGCAAAACCTCAACATACACCAAAATAGAACCTCCTTAAAGCATAAATCTTACAGGGCCTATAAAACAATAACACAATGAAAAAAACACAAGGTATTGAGGCAACAACTAGCATGATGAATAGAGCAGTACCTCATATCTCAATACTAGCATTGAATGTAAATGGCCTAAATGCTCCACTTAAAAGATACAGAATGGCAGAATGGATAAAAATCCACCAACCAAGTATCTGCTGTCTTCAAGAGACTCACCTAACACATAGGACTCACATAAACTTAAGGTAAAGAGGTAGAAAAAGATATTCCATGTAAATGGAAACATAGAAATCAAAAGCAAGCAGGAGTAGCTATTCTTATATCAGCCAAAACAGACTTTAAAGCAACAACAGTTAAAAAGGACAAAGAGGAACATTATATTATGATAGAAGAATTAGTCCAGCAGGAAAATATCACAATTCTAAATATATATGCACCTAACACTGGGGCTCCTAAATGTACAATTACTACTAGACCTAAGAAATGAGATAGATGGCAACACAATAATAGTGAGGGACTTCAGTACTCCACTGATAGCACTAGACAGGTCGTCAAGACAGAAAGTCAACAGAAAACCAGTGGTCTTAAACTATACCCTAGAACGAATGGACTTAACAGATATTTACAGAGCATTCCACCCAACAACTGCAGAATATACATTCTTTTCATCAACCCATGGAACATTCTCCAAGATAGACTATAAGATAGGCCACAAAATAAGTCTCAATAAATTTAAGAAAATTGAGCTGGGCACAGTTGCATTATCCCAGCCACTTTGGAATTACATTCCTATAATCCCAGCACTTTGGGAGGCCAAGGCGGGTAGATCACCTGAGGTCAGGAGTTCAATAACAGCCCGATCAATATGGTGAAACCCCGTCTGTACTAAAAATACAAAAATTAGCTGGGTGTTGTGGTGTGTGCCTGTAGTCCCAGCTACTTGGGAGGTTGAGACAGGAGAATTGCTTGAACCTGGGTGGCAGAGGTTGCAGTGAGTTGAGATCATGCCATTGCACTCCAGTCTGGGTGACAGAGCAAGATTCCATCTCAAAAAAAAAAAAAAAAAAGAAAATTTAAATTATATCAAGTACCTCTCTCTCAGACCACAGAATAAAATTGGAAATTAATTCCAACAGGACCCCTCAACATGGAAATGAAATAATCTGCTCCTGAATGATCTTTGGGTCAACAATGAAATCAACATAGACATTAACAAATTCTTTGAACTGAATGATAATATAGTGATAACTGATCAAAACCTCTGGGATACAGCAAAAGCGATGCTAAGAGGAAAGTTCATAGCAACTAAATGTCTACATCAAAAAGTGTGAAAGAGCACAAATAAGCAGTCTAAGGTCACTTCAAGGAACTGGAGAAACAAGAACAAACCAAACCCAAACCCAGCAGAAGAAATGAAATAAAGATTGGAGTAGAACTAAATGAAACTGAAACAAACATGAAAAGGCAAAAGATAAATGAAACAAAACTTGGTTCTTTAAAAAGATAAACAAAATTGATAGATTAGTTTAACCAAGAAAAATAAGAGAGAAGATCCAAATAAGCTTAATCTGAAATGAAATGGGAGATACTACAACTGATACTACAGATATACAAGAGATTATTCAAGGCTACTATGAACACCCTTATGGCTACAGACTAGAAAACCTAGGGGAAATGGATAAATTCCTGGATATATACAACCTCCGATGTTAAACCAGGAAGAAATAGGAACTCTGAACAGACCAATAACAATTAGTGAGATTGAAACAGTAACTAAAAAATTGCCAACAAAAAAAAGTCCAGGAACAGATGGATTTACAGCTGAATTCTATTAGACATTCAAAGAAGAATTGCTACCAATCCTACTGAAATGATTCCAGCAGAGAAAGAGGGAATCCTCCCTAAATCATTCTGGGAAGCCAGTATTCTCTAATACCAAAACCAGGAAAGGACATAACAAAAAAAAAGAAAACTACAGACCAATATTCCTGATTAACATAGATGCAAAAATCCTTAACAAAATACTAGCTAACTGAATCCAATAGCATATCAAAAAGATAAATGCACCGTGATCAAGTGGATTTCATACCAGGGATGCAGGATTGGTTTAACATATGCAAATCAATAAATGATCTTTGGGTCAACAAGGAAATCAACATAGACATTAACAAAGGTCTGTAGTTTTCTTTTTTATATACCACATAAACAATTGAAAACAAAAATTGTATGATCATCTCAATAGATGCAGAAAATGCATTTGACAAAATTCAGCATCGCTTTATGATTAAAACCCTTAGCAAAATCAACATTGAAGGGACATACCTTAAGGTAATAAAAACCATCTATAGCAAACCCACAGTCAACATTATACTGAATGGGGAAAAGTTGAAAGCATTCCCCCTGAGAACCGAAACAAGACAAGGAAGCCCACTTTCATCACTTCTATTCAACATAGTACTGGAAGTCTTAACCAGA
Organism: Mandrillus leucophaeus; assembly: GCF_000951045.1. Classification (NCBI taxonomy): domain Eukaryota; kingdom Metazoa; phylum Chordata; class Mammalia; order Primates; family Cercopithecidae; genus Mandrillus; species Mandrillus leucophaeus. The sequence continues at coordinate 1,650,999 of NW_012101321.1, read as the reverse complement.
GCAATCAGACAAGACAAAGAAATAAAGGGCATCCAGATTGGTAAAGTGGAAGTCAAATTGTCACTGTTTACTGATGACAGAATCGAATACTTAGAAAACCCTAAAAACTCATCCAAAAAGCTCCTTATAGAGTCCGGATATTAGATCTTTGTTCGAAGCATAGTTTGCGAAAATATTTTCTTCCATTCTGTAGCTTGTCTATTTACTCTGTTGATAGTTTCTTTTGATGTGCAGTTTGCAATCGCTTTTGGTGCTTTTGTCATGAAATCTTTGCCAGGGCCTACATCCAGAATGGTATTTCCTGGGTTATCTTCCAGGGTTTTTATAGTTTTAGGTTTTACATTTAGGTCTTTAATTCACCTTGAGATGATTTTTGTATATGGTGTAAAGAAGAAGTCCAGCTTCAATCTTCTGCATATGGCTAGCCAGTTATGCCAGCACCATTTATTGAATAGGGAGTCCTTTCCTCATTGCTTGTTTTTGTCAACTTTGTTGAAGATCAGATGGTTGTAGATGTATGACTTTATTTCTAGGCTCTCTATTCTGTTCCATTGGTCTATGGTCTGTTTTTGTACTAGTACCTTGCTGTTTTGGTTATTATAGCCTTGTAGTATAAAGTCTGGTAACATGATGCTCCAACTTTGTTCTTTTTGCTTAGAATTTCCTTGGCCATTTGGGCTTTTTTGGGGTTCATATGAATTTTGAAATACTATTTTCTAATGTTGTGAAGAATGTCATTGGTAGTTTGACAGAAATAGCATTGAATCTGTAAATTGCTTTGGACAGTATGACCATTTTAACAATATTTGTTCTTCCTCTCCATGAGCATGGAATGTTTTTCCATTTGTTTGTATCATCTCTGATTTCTCTGAGAAATTTACAATGATGATTTTGGACTTCTCATTGTAGAGATCTTTCACCTCCCTGGTTAGTTGTATTCCTAGGTATTTTTCTTTTTGTGGCTATTGTGCATGGCATTGTATTCTTGCTTTGCCTTTCAGCTTGGATGTTGTTGGTGTGTGGAAATGGTACTGTTTTTTTGTACATTAATTTTGTATCCTGAAACTTTGCTGAAGTTGTTTATCAGATTTAGGAGCTTTTGGGCAGAGACTATGGGATTCCTTAGGTATAGAATCATATTGTGTGCAAACAGAGATAGTTTGACTTCCTCTCTCCTTGGATTATGCTCCTGATTTTATAAAATTGATCAAATTATTAGAAAGTATAGAAAAAAGACTGGAAAGGGACTAAGTGCGGTGGCTCATGCCTGTAATCCCAGAACTTTGGGAGGCGAAGGCGGGCAGATCATCTGAGGTTAGGAGTTTGAGACCGGCCTGGCCAATATGGCGAAACCCCATCTGTACTAAAAATAAAAAATTAGCTGGATGTGGCAGCATGCACCTGTAGTCCCAGCTGCTCGGGAGGTTGAGGCACAAGAATTGCTTGAACTTGGGAGGCAGAGGTTGCAGTGAGTCAAGATTGCACCACTGCACTCCAGCCTGGGCGACAGAGTGAGACTCTGTTTCAAAAAAAAGAAAAAAAAATAAAGAAAAGACAAAAAACTGGAAAGAAAAATATTAAAGTTTTAAAAATGGTTTGTCTCTCATGTTGGTGGTATGAGTGATTTTTATTATCTTTTTTTTTGCTATATATTCTTTCTTTTTGAGATGGAGTTTCTCTCTTGTTACCCATGCTGGAGTGCAGTGGTGTGATCTCGGCTTACTGCAACCTCCACCTCCCGGGTTCCAGTGATTATCCTGCTTCAGCTTGCCAAGTACCAGGGATTACGGGTATGTGCCACCATGCCTGACTAATTTTTGTATTTTTAGTAGAGACAGGGTTTTGCCATGTTGGCCAGGCTGGTGTTGAACTCTTGCCCTCAGGTGATCCGCCTGCGTTGGCCACCCAAAGTGCTGGGATTACAGGCATGAGCCACTGTGTCTGGCCTATATATTCTTTTCTTACAATGATTATATATTGTTTTATGATTTAAAAATAAATTCTGCTAAAAATAAAGAATATATCTACTGTTTTGATGATCAGCTGCTGCTTTGCTATTTAGGGTCTCAGCATCAAAGCTGAAATTTTAATATTGGTGTTTTAATCAAGGAAGAATAAGCCCATGGCAGATGTATCCTATAGGATTTGGGATTTACATATTGGACATGTTTTCCTGCATTTGTTTAGAGACATTTCCTCCTTTTTATTCTAGTAGTTTAGATCTCACCTAATGGAATCTAGTAAATTAAATAAGCAAAAGATTATATATATTATATATATATATTTTTCTTTCTTTCTGTGGCATTTGTTGTAGCTGTTAAAAACAAAAGCACCACAAAGCTTAAAAGCTTAAATACTCATATTTGGTAGCTGGATTGTGGTATACTCTTTGTAGTCCTGTGGCTGTTTTTAGCACCACCATTTCCAGGGCAATCCTGATATGAATATATATTTGTTTTTGAAGGGAAAAGCTGAGAAGATTGTGGCACATTGTGCACAAATTCTCTCATGTAGTTGACCCTTAACAAAGATAAAGTGTCCCACTGCCCTATTTCATATTCACAGACCCTATATCAGGAATAGATTAATTTTATTTATGTATTTATTTATTTATTTATTTATTTGAGATAGCATCTCACTCTATCACTCAGGCTAGGGTGCAGTGGCACAATCTCAGCTCACTGCATTCTCCGTTCCCCAGGCTCAAGTGATTGATTTTCCCATCTCAGTCACCCTAGTAGCTGGGACCACAGGAGCATACCACCACATCCAGCTTTTTTTTTTTTTTTTTTTTTGTATTTTTGGTAGAGATGAAGTCTCACCATGTTGTCCAGTCTGGTTGTGAACTCCTGAGCTTAAGCTGTCTGCCCACTTTGGCCTCCCTGGGATTACAGGCATGAACCACTGCACTTGGCCGGGAATAGATTAATTATAGGGCTGTATTCCAGAATGCTAGATAAAGAGAGGAAGTATGAAAAACATGTTCAACATAAACCAAAATAGTGTCAGTTAAAAAAGAAAAAATAAAAACAAACCCTGAAAGCAACAATATATAGCTGGGAATGCTGGGACCTGGGGATGGGAATGCAAGGTTTAGATTGTGTTTAGCGGGAGAAAGGCAGATTCGTGTAAACATTTTAGAGTGGTTTTCCTTAGTCTGTTTGAGAATGAGCAAGCCTTTAGAATGTAAAAACATACTTTGGAATGCTACAGGATTCTGTCTCTAATTCTGTTATCTCTTAACTGAGAAAATAATATTGATAGAAAGTTACTTAAACTCTAATCATACTTTTAAATAAATCCATATTTCGCTAACTATGACATTATCTATATGCCATCTATATCTGTTTGAAGAGTGGGAATTAGTCTAATGTAGATTTCCCCAAACTATGGCTTGTGAACCAAATCTGGCCAGTCACCTGTTTTTTATGGACCAGTAGCTAAGAATAGTTTTTACATTTTTAAATAGTTGGGAAGAAAAGACCAAGAATAGGCATATTGAATGTATGTATCTTGCAAAGCTTAAAATATTTACTCTGTGGCCACTGTACTCCAGCCTGGGTGACAGAGCGAGACTCTGTCTCAAAAAAGAAAAAAAAAAAGAAATACAGTTGATTCTCTGTCTAGGAGGATTTCATCATCAACCTCCCTTCCTCCTCATTGTTTTTCTGCCTGTTGGTATCTTCATTAAAAGATGAAGCCTTGCAGTCTTCAATTTAAGGTAAAATACAGAAAGGCAAATGTATGAGCTTGTTAAAACAGATTTAAACAGTTATTAAGCAATGAATAGAAGTGATTATATCTGCCCTGGTTCTCATTTACAGGTGTGGTTGAAGAGAATAAGAGAGCACATTGGGTCTAAAAATGTGTATCTGTATTTTGGGCTAGAAATTTGGGAGGTTAGAGATCTTCATTAGTGGGTGAGAGTCACGAGAAAGCTAAAGACAAAGGAAAAATTTCAAAGCTGTGACTTGATTCACTCTTCTTATATACCTGAGTCCCAGAACTTCTTTTTTTGCCTACTTATTTCCTAAGAATTGGAGCCCTGAAGCCTATTCTGTCTGTGTGGCTTTGAAATTAACTAAAGCTTTCTCCTCTGGGCAAAAAAGTGGATTCTGTGGCCTACCTATTGGTCTTAATTTCTCTTATTTTTATGTGAATCTAGATATGCCCAGTACAAATTCAGCCTGGTTATCTGAACCACTGCACCTGATGATTCCAGTTGTTGTACATCTTGAACTTTTCTTGACCATGTTATTCCTGACCAGGTTCTGAAATATGATTTCGTGAAGTAAGCATAGTTACACACTGGTCACGAAGTCCTTGTGCATGCCAGTTGAACTCATGTCTGCATCCCTGTATTAGTCCATTCTCATGCTGCTAATAAAGGCATACCTGAGGCTGGGTAATTTTTAAAGGAAAGAGGTTTAATTAACTTACAGTTCAGCATGGCTCGGGAGGCCTCAGGAAACTTACAATTGTCATGGAAGGGAAAACAAACACATCCTTTTTCACATGATGGCAGGAAGGAGGAGTGCAAAAGGGGGAAAAGCCTTTTATAAAGCCATCAGATCTCACGAAAACTCACTCACTATCATGAGAACAGTATGAGGGTAACCACCTCCCGTGATGAAATTACCTTTCACCCGGTCCCTCCCATGACGCATGGAGATTATGGGAACTACAATTCAAGATAAGATTTGGGTGGTGACAGAACCAAATCATATGAGTCCCCCTCCATTCTCCACATAGATTCTACTTTTTTCTCATTTTCTTTTGGAAGTCTTTCATTTTAATAATTGGAAGTCATTAGAGCAGACCCTGCTACTGTTTATAGGTCTTTGACTATTGTCAAGTAGAATATTTGTGTATGGATATTATGGCCACTATCAGGCCTTTATTAGAGACTGTTTTGATGACCTGTAATTGGCAACACAGAAAATGTTCAGAGGACATGTGGAAATTTTAAACTTTGGGCAGAGAAAGGAAGGAGATTTGTACTTAGCAGAATAGGGGACTTTATGGCCACTCTTTAATTTTCTAGGCCTCAAAAACACCATTTAGGTGTCCTGGCAACTCAATAAAAGAAGGCAACTGTCTCTTAAGTAGCTAGGTAGAATCTACTAATTCATTGTTTGTTATTAAGTTCATAAAAAGAATTATCTTTTTTTTCTTGGATTGTATTGAGGTCAACCATTCTCAAAACAAAAAACAAACAAACAAAAAAGGACTTTGGACAGCCTGCCTGGGTTTGAATCCTGACTCCTGCCCCTTGTCACTTGGGGCAAGTTACTTATCTTCTCTCTGCCTCAGTTTCTTCAGTGATAAAGTAGGGAAAGTAATAGTATACATACCTCATAGGGTTGTTGTGAGGACTATATTTATTTATATGTCAAGTAATTTAAGCAGCGCAGGCCACATTGTAACTGCTATTGAAGCCTAAGGTACTATTAATAGTATTCATTGTGATCTTAGAGTTAAGGCCCTAATCTAGCCATAGGTATTTTTAGATCATTCCAGGAAATATGTTCAGACATTTCCAGGAAAAAAGCCTAATCCTAATTCTTTGAAATACCTTAAATCAGAAAGATAAATGAAATTGTTGGAGGTGTTAAATTACATATTTTTCAGATAGGTTACTCACCACGGACACACCAGCATATACTTTTATGTTTAAAGTATTTTTAACTGACAAAAATTGCCGATGCACTGAAAAGTACTGCTGTGTTGGTTAAAATGGCACTCGTTTAAGTTCAGGTTTCACTGTACGAATATTGATTTGCTGAAGAGCATAGGAGTGAAGCTCCCTGTGGGATTTAGATTGGGCATAGATAACAAAATACTCTGTTTGAATTTTGGTGATATCAGCAGTAGTAAAGGCAATATAAATACCCACATTTAGGTTATTTTATAAAATAAGCTTGCCATATATGGAGGGGGCAATTTTCCATCACTTTGTTAGGTAGACATGAGTTCAGAAGATTAGACATTTTAAATAAACATACTTATACTATTTGGATGTATAGAAACAGACATACAGAACTCTCAAATGAAATTTGCTTTCCTAAAATACCAACAGAAATTCCTAAAACTCTATCTTCACATTTATCTTCAAAATGGCCTATTTTTTTATGTATGTTTATAATCAAGTGCATCTGTGTTAATATGTTTGTGTTCATATGTAAAAGAAATTCATTGAGGTAGTAAATGAAGTTAGGAAAGAGATTATGGATTTCTTTTTTCTTTTTTAAATAAAAATACAGCTCCGTTCTCTAAAAATGTTTTTCTTTAAACACATCAGAAAATGTGAGCAGCATTCTGCCTGTTGATTTTATTAAAGGATGAAACAGATGCTCCATTGATCCTTGATATGGTTATTTCTGTGGCTAGTTTTCTACATGAGGGGAAACCGTTTGATTAATTACCATTAACTGTGACATATCCTGTGGGTAGTGAAATTTTGTGTGTGTATTTTCTCTTTTTTGAATAAATTAGTAGCTGTGTAAACAGGTTCCAGTAAAGTTGTATGCCAGAACGCTTAGTGGAAAATAAATGCATTTTCTATAAAAGCATAGGATGGCAGTGTTGTCAAGTACTTAGGTGGTACTCAGAGATGTAGTGGCCTGCCACTGTCTGTAGGATCTGAATCTTTGTCTTTTGTGGGGAGCTTGTGTTAGGTCCCGGTAGTGCCTGTACATCATCAAGGTGTTTACTTAGGCTAAGACCTCCACTCTGTTGCCACTAATACTAGTGTGAATATGAAGCTATTCCAAGATTATATTGCTTTGATTTTGGTAACCCCTGCTCTTGGCTGTCTGGTCACTCAGGGCATCATTGTTGCTGTTTATTAGATTAGTGCTTCCTAAATTGGGGTAAGAATATAACTTGATGCGCTTGTGCACACTTTTTTCTTACTTGATTTTTAAAAAATGCGATACGTGGCCAGGCGCAGTGGCTCACGCCTGTAATCTCAGTACTTTAGGAGACTGAGGCAGGTGGATTGCCTGAGGTCAGAAGTTCAACACCAGGAATTAAGCATTGGCTGTTGAGTTATTCTCACATTCTTTGGTTAACTTTGCTTATTTTCAAAATAGATTTGAAGCTGACAATAAAACACAAAAATACAATTGAACTATTATTACAAGGATAAAATTATATGTTAAGATGCAGAAAACAGTTGTATTAGAAGGCTAGTCCTGTCAAGTATTAATAATTCCCCTGGTCGGAAGAAGTTGAATCCCTGAATAGACCAATAACAGGCTCTGAAATTGAGGCAATAATTAATAGCCTACCAACCAAAAAAAGTCCAGGACCAGATGGATTCACAGCTGAATTCTACCAGAGGTACA
>NW_012101321.1:1629843-1641130 GCF_000951045.1 Mandrillus leucophaeus | reverse complement strand
AAAAAAAATAATTACCCTGGTCTAAGAAAGGAACTGGATAGTATATCATTTTAGATTAAGATTTCTGATAAGTGCCATAATTTAATATCGTTGATTGAAAGCAAGCTGCTACTATATAAGGAAAGTTAAAGAATTTATGTTAAGTATTATTACCCTAATGGTGGATTATCTCACCATTGCACAGAGGTGGGCTGCAGTTACATCTATAGGCAGGTTGCTTACTCCCATATAGATTGGTAATATGACATTCACTTTTAGTTTCCTGCTATTTATATTCCATCTTGTCCTCCCTCAAAATTGAGGTAGTGAAGAGAAAGGTAAGATAAGAAAGATAAAACTGTCAAGGTGAAAATAAGGGAATATAATAAGCTAAAACCCATGGAAATGCTTTAACAAGGTCTGCCCTGTTTCTGGCCCTAGATCATAAATTTGTATCTAAGCTTTGTGGGAACAGCTGGATCAAATAAAGGGAGACACAAATTGAAACCTCACATCGATGTAACAGCAGGTATCCTGAGGGGGCTAAGCCTCATTGAGGTTGAAGTTAGATTCTGAGTTTATATATAATACTTTGTTTATCCATTCATCTGTTGATGGACATTTGGATCAACAACTTTTTGGTTGTGAACCATGCTGTTATGAATGTTCACAAACAAGTATTTGCTAGAGTACCTGTCCAGTTCTTTCAGATATATAGCTAGGACTGGAATTGCTAGGTTATGTGGTAATTCTGTATTTAGCTTTTTGAGGAACCACCAAACTTTTTCACAATGACTACACTATTTTAATATTTAATACATTATTTAATAGAAACACCAGTGTACAAGCGTTTCTATTTCTCCATATCCCCACTAACACTTGTTATTTTCTGTTTTCTTAAATTTAAAATTTTAATTTTTAAATTATGGCGTATAAAGTGGGTATAAAGTGTTACGGTTTTCATTTGTATTTCTTTGATAAACAAAAATTTTGAACACTTTTTCATGTTTTTTTACATTGGTCATTTGTATATCTACTGTGGGGAAATGTCTATTCAAGGTCCTTTGCTTATTTTTGAATTGAATTGTTGGTCATTTTGTTGGTAAGTTGTAAGAGTTTTTTTTTTTTTTTAATATATTCTGGGTACTAAACCTTTATTAGAAAACCTGGTTCTCAACAAAAACTACAAAGCCTACAAAGAAACACAAAAGTATGGCCGTTCATAGGAAAAACAGAAATGGACAGAAACCATCTATGAGAAAGTCCAAATATTAGACTTATTAGACAAAGACTTTAAATTGTGTATGCTGAGAGAGCTGAAAGAAACCATGGATAAAGAACTAAAGGGGCCAGGCACAATGGCTCATGCCTGTAATCCCAGCATTTTGGTAGGTCAATGTGGGAGGATCACTTGAGCCCAGGAATTTGAGACCAGTCTGCGCAACATAGGGAGAATTTGTCTTTACAAAAAAAAAAAAAAAAAAATTAGCTAGGTAGTCTTAACTACTGGGGAGGCTGAGGTGGGAGGATTGTTTGAGCCTAGAAGATCAAGCCTGTAGTGAGCTGTGATCATGCCACTGTGCTCTAGCCTGAGTGATAGAACAAGACCCCATCTCAAAACAAACAAACCAACAAAAAACAAAGCAAAACAAAAAAAGAACTAAAGGAAATCAGGAGAACAATGCATGACCAAATAGGTAATATCAGTAAAAAAATAGAAATTATAAAGTGCAACCACATAGAAATTCAGGAACTGAAAGATGCAAGAGCTGAAGTGAAAAATGCAGTAGAGGGATTCAAAAGAAGATTTGAGCAGGTGGAAGAAAGAATTAGGAAACTTTCAGATAGGGCAACAGGAACCACTCAGTCTGAGGAGTAGAAAGCAAAAAGAATGAAGAAAAAAGAGCAGAGCCTAAGGGACCTATGGGATACCATCAAACCTAAAACATGCATTATGGGAATCCTAAAAGGAGAAGAGAAGGAGAAAGGGGCAATGTGCTAGACATTGAGTACAGAAGGAGAGTTTCATTTGTGGCCATTCAGTTTATTATTAATGTTCTTGAACAATATACAATTTTGTGTTCAATTCATAGCAGGCGAGGACAACTAAAAACACACTGTTGGGTGCAGACCAGAGAGTGCTAGAGAGGTGTCATTTATCTGTCTTCGTGTGGTCCTTACATGGTTGATATTGGCCCATATTTTTAATACAGGTAAAGAAATGTAATGACCGTTATACTGAAACATCTGGTTTACTACATTAACTTCATAATCTTCTTCTGAGATTGGAATGGGCCCATTGTGTTTCTCCACATTTGCACCTTATTTGTCTCTGAGGAAACAAAAGTTTCACTGAAATTTTGTAACCAAATTACAGGTTCAGTTGCTCATCACTTGCAGAGTCTAATTAACAAGAGTGAGGTCTAGTATAAAGAAAGTGACTTTTTATTCCAAAGGTAGGTTAGGGGAAGAAGTACAGGCTCCTGCCTTATGGATACTGCTTTGCTTTTGGAGCAGAAAGCAGGGGCTTTTAAAGGGGGAGCTTGGCATGAATGGCATACAGGGGAGGGAGTGAACAGGTGAGGGTCTGTGTGACTCACTTTGATACCTTATCTACCAGATGGTTGAGCTGGCGCCATCGTGGGCAGAACTAGTTTTTAAAGTGGTTTTTGTCTCAGGATACTCTCCAGGTAGGAATGAGTTGTGTAGTGGGCATACTTTAGGTTGTAAATTGACTGTCATCTCTTGAGGCTGTCTCCTGGTGGGAGAGGTTTCTGGCTCTGGAGCTTCCAAGCACACAGTTAGATAAGCTTGCTCTGTAGAAAGTATCTGGTGAAGGGAAGATAGAGGTTCTCATTGTATTTCTAAAGAGCCAAGTAGGAAGTAGGGAACAGGGGGAAAGGAGGAAAGAGAAAAGAAGAGAAAAATATTTTTAAAAAGCCTCAACTCATTCTCTTTCTCTTAGAAAAATGGGGATACTTGGTTACAATCCCACAAATGAAAAAAATACTGAATTCTTCTGGCATGCTTATTCCTTTCAGGTTCCATTTAGTTCATTGCTTCTCCCCAAGTGTATTAGGACATACTAGGTTCCAAAGGCCTACTTTATTGTAACAACACCAGACTTTCTCTATAGCATAGACTGCCTGTGGGCAGATCTTAACCTCAAATTCTTTGTTCTTAGATCCTCCATCAATTCTGTTCCCATCCTTAGGAATCAGAATTCCACTCAGATTTACTTTGAATGCAGAACAATAGGAATGTCCCCTGGGTGCATGAATCCTAACTGTACAAAACCTAAAGATAAATGTTCTCCAACTCGTTATATGGTCATATTTGTACAAACAATAACCCAAAGAGAAAACTTCCTTACCAAATTAGCCTTACCAACAGTAACTTGAGATCAACTGTTCTAAACCTATTCCCTTTAGTCTGATGATTCTCCTCAATTATATTTTAAAGTATATATCTCCCTACATTTAATGGGAATAGCATCTCTCAGGGAAAATGTTTGCAACTCACTTATCCTCAAACATTTATCAGGAACAAGCTACAATGCCTGTACAGTTGGCTACTGATCACTTCCACACTGTGATTTTTTTTCCTCTGGCTGTGATTTAGTAATACCAGCTTTGGAAAAATTCTGGGTTAGACTTAACATGAGTATCCCCTTCAGCATGGAACACTGGGCCCTCAGTGGTTTATTAAGCCAGGTATTTAAGTGAATAGAAAAGAAAATTAGGACTGTATCCCTGGATACTTCCTCAGACAGTATATTAATCAGGATGTTTGACATTAAACATGATAGAAACCCAACTCAAACCTGTTTAAGCAAAACAAGATATTTATTAGCTCATCTAGCTGGGAAAAAAATTTATTTTATTTTGAGACAGAGCCTCACTCTGTCACCTAGGCAGGAGTGCAGTGGTGCGATTTCGGCTCACTGCAACCTCTGCCTCCTGGATTCCAGTGATTCTCTTGCCTCAGCCTCCTGGGTAGCTGGGATTACAGGCATGTGTCACCACACCTAATTTTTGTATTTTTAGGAGAGATGGGGTTTCACCCTGTTGGTCAGGCTAGTCTCAAACTCCTGACCGCAGGTAATCCACTCGCCTCGTCCTCCCAGTGTGCTGGGATTATAAGCGGGAGTCACTGTGCCCAGCCTGGGAAGAAATTTTAACTCATAAAATAGAAGAAAACTGTCAGGACTCTCCTATCAGAAAAATTCATTTGCTCTTGCCCATTACCCACCCACCCACTCTCTATTTGTCTCTATTTGTCTCCTTGCTTCCCTTTCTTCTACTGTATGTATGTACTCCATGTGACACAGGAAAAAAGCTCCAGGCTATCAATTGTCCTGTACTTCTATCCTAAAAATGTAAATGTCTTACCCACTAGACTGTATCACAGAAGTTCTAGGGAGGGGTCTCACTTGTCTAATGAGATCATTTGCTTCTCCCTGAACACATCACTGTAGCCTGGAAAATGGGGGTCTCTGATTAGCTAGGCGTGGGTCACATTATCTACCTTTGTGATGAGGAATGGAAGATAGGAATTGGGGAGGCTATAGATAAACATGATTATTGTCCTTACAAAACTACATGAAATAAGAAAGGAGTCCCCACATGGAAGGGGCTGCTACTACCAAATGGCAATGAGAGAAAAACATTCGGGACACCCATAATCATTACCTATTACAGTCTACCATCGACTCCTTCCATGCAAAGGTGAAGTGGCCATTTATTTTGCTGTCATTGCTAGACTTCTTAAAATTTTTCAGAAGGGGACAGCAATCTGCCACTCAGATGACTACTGTGAAGCATATGAATATATTCTTGATCGGTAATTTTGAATAATTGAACCCTGAATGTTCATAGAAAGAGAAAAATCTTTAATTCTCTGCTGTTGAGTCTTTATCAAAAGCTTAGTTTTAATAAATAACATTCAAGTGGGCATGGTGTGAGCCTATAGTCCCACCTACTCAGGAGACTGAGAAGAAAAGATCACTTGAGACCAGGAGTTCAAGACCAGCCTTGGCAACATAGTGAAAATTTTTTAAAAATTCAAGGAAGATTGCACAAAAGATTTGCTGTCCATCTATAACTACTGGTTACATTCTAACAGCCAGTTTACCCTTCTTTTTTTTTGTTGTTGAATGATGTTGTGGGAAATGGGATAATGGAATTTTTTTTCTTGAGATAGGGTCTCGCTCTGTTGCCCAAGCTGGAGTACAGTGGCATGATCAAGGCTCACTGGAGCTTCGAACTCCTGAGCTCAAGTAATCCTCTCACCTCAGCCACCTGAGTAGCTGGATCTACAGCACTTACCACCATGCATGGCTAATTTTTTCGTTTTTGTGGAGGTGGGTGTCTCACTGCATTGCCCAGGCTGACCTCTAACATTCCCCCTGTCTTGGCCTCTCAAAGTGCTAGTATTACAGGTGTGAGCCACTGTGCCTGGCCTAAATGGGGGAAAGAAATTGACTTCAGTGGTGAGTAGGTAGAGAAGGACTATTTTTGGAACAAGATAGTTAATAAAATATTTACAATGACTGCAAGGCTACACTGAGTTTTCTATGAACTTTGTTAAGGAAGTATTTTCACTAAATAAAAAAAAAAAGTATATTGCAGTATACTGTCTTAGTCTATTTATGTTGCTATAAAGAAATACCTGAGGCTGGGTTATTTATAAAGAAATGAGGTTGATTTGGCTCATGGTTCTATAGGCTGTAGAAGAAGCATGGTACCAGCATCTGCTTCTGATGAGGGCCTTGGGAAACCTCTACTCATTGTGAAAGGTGAAGGAAAGCTGGTATATGTGGAGGTCACATGGTAAGAGAGCAGAAGCAAGAGAGAGAGGGGAGGGAGTACCAGGCTCTTTTTAACAATCAGCTCTTGTGGGAACTAAGAGTGAGAAGTTATTCACTCCTAAGAAAATGGCACTAAGCCCTTCATCAGGGATCCACCCTCATGATCTGAGCACCTCCCACCAGGCCCCACCTCCAATATTGGGAATCAAATTTCAACATGAGACGGAGGGGACACATATCTAAACTATATCACATACCTTCAAAGAGTGCTGAATTAACATAAAAATATGAAACCACTTATGTAATATGGGAAAAGATTTAGAATTGTAATTATTTTAAAAATGTATTTACAAACGTTACTTCCTGCGACAGAGGACAGATCTTCCCATTTCAACAAAAAATAAATCAAATGTGACATTCCATTAGCACGTAAGGCAAAAATGAGACTTCCATAATCTTGAACACGAGGTACTTGTTTCTAGTTGAGATTTCCTACCCAGAATAGCACTGCTTCATTAAGTGATTCATTCCACTACCTCTGTTTATGCTGTGAAAGCCTTTTCTCTGCCCCCCCACGTTTTTTTTTGAGACAGGATCTCACTCTGTCACCCAGGTTGGAGTGCAGTGGCATGACCACAGCTCACTGCAGCCTTGATCTCCCGGGCTCAAGTGATCCTCCCAGCTCAGCCTCCCAAGTATCAGGGACCACAGGCTTGCACCACCACACCTGGCTAATTTTTAAATTTTTTGTAGTGATGGGGTCTCGCTGTGTTGCCCAGGCTAGTCTCAAACCCCTGGGCTCAAACAATCCTCCTGCCTTGGCCTCCCAAAGTGCTAGGATTACAATAAGGAATGAGTGAGGAAAAAATGAGAAAATAAGAAAAAAATGTAAAAAGTTAGAACATGTTATCTATTATTTTTAACCTAGATTATTTTTTTCCCTCCTTCCATTTAATATGTGTATTTATTAGTATTTGATAGTTAAGGATTATCTAGTGGATTTTAATTTTCATATCATTATACATTGTCAAGTAGTGTGGCAGGTGATCTTAGATGCATATTGTATGTTGTAGGATATGCTTTCTTGGCTATTAAGTGAACAACGGCATCTATGCTGTTGTCCATATTTATTTTCAAAATTGTAATGACCCATAGAAAAACCCCCACTGCTCTCCTCATCCCCCACCTCCTCTTGATTTAAACACGCTGAGAACCACAGTTCTGTCCTCTGAGAGAGAGATGGAGATATTTACAGAGATAGAAGGGATCATGAACTGAAAAGAATGGTAAAGGCTAGTGCTTACCAGCGAGATTGTGTTATATATTATTTAAACAGGGAAGGTAAATGTTGCTGATCCTGGAAGCAGGAGTAGTACTGAACTTAGAGCCTCTTTCCTGAGGCATTTTGAATCTGAAGGATTCTGAGGAAGATGGAATATAGAATGGAAACTGAAGAGGCTATTTTGAGGTAAAGACTGGAGGAGGTGGTACAGGAAGACCAAGAAATCAGGCAGGCCTTACCCAGGAGGTTTATGAAAGGTTTGGAAGAGGCACAGAGATGGAACTAAGTAGATAAAGTAGGACTTATTGTAACAGGATTGCAGAATTTTACATGGCTCTGTGCTTTTGAATAACTCGGTTTTTATTTAATCTTAGAATATCTCAGAGAGACGCAATATTTACACATGGAAAACAACCTCTTTTGGAACTTAAGACCTGGAAAAGAACAAAGCAGGTGCAATAATTTGGGGAGAAAGATTCGTGGGACCTGCCTTTGTGTGCAGCCTAGTAACGTTGGGTGTACTGAGATCTGACCACTGTCCAGGGTTGTCTCCTTTGGTTGCTGGTTCTGGAATTGTTAGTCTCTTGCCTTGAGCTGGAATCTGGCCCATCTACAAGTTTCCCGTCAGAGCACAGGAGCTAGGAATACGTGGCTGTAGGTGGCCGCAGGCTGAAGCTATAGGTAAATGATGACTGGTGAGAAAGAACAGGCTGCCTTCTTCTCGCCCTGTAGGTGAACAGTAGCACACCCTCCATCCCTAACCATTGTTTAAACCAAAAAAATCAGCAGTATACTTGCATAGAAAGGCTCTCAGAATCAAGGTTTGACACTTTTACTCTTGGAAGGCTTAGAATCACGGGCTTACCAAAAACAGGTAACTTGGATTTGGAACCCACTGAATCCTGGAACCAGGTAATGCTGGTTTCTTGGGATTGGCTTGACCCTGTCAGAGACAGAGCAGAGCAAACAGCCTGCTCAAAGATTGGAAAAGGCCATTTCCCTGCCAGTCAGCTCTTACATACTCTCTCTCTCTCCCCAGCCAGCCCTCCCTAAAAACTACCTGCAATGTTGAAAGAGCACTCCCCTTAAAACTTCTGTCCCCCCCTAAAAAAAATCTAGGAAACCTTAAAACAACAGTTTTTCCTCCTTTTGGGTTTGGATGAAATTCCTCTCTGAGCAGGTGTTAGACATTCTTAAGGAAGAATATAAATAGCACTACAGCGCTAGGATGGGGCTTCCCATGTACAAATGAATACTAAATAAATATTGCTCGAGGAGAGTAAATGAGCTGGGAAGCAAACTGACTCAGTCACTGGCATCACTAGAAGCATTTATTAAGTGTTTTGTTGTTGTTGTTGTTGTTGTTGTTGTTGTTGTTTTCTGAGACGGAGTCTCTCTCTGTTGCCCAGGCTGGACTGCAGTGGCGCAATCTCGGCTCACCGCAACCTCCGCCTTCGGGGTTCACGCCATTTTCCTGCCTAAGCCTCCCAAGTAGCTGGGACTACAGGCGCCTGCCACCACGCCTGGTTTATTTTTTTTTTTTTTTGTATTTTTAGTAGAGACGGGTTTCATCACATTAGCCAGGATGGTCTCGATCTCCTAACCTCGTGATCCGCCTGCCTTGGCCTCCCAAAATGCTGGGATTACAGGCGTGAGTCACCTCGCCTGGCCAAGTTCTTTACCTTCATGGGTCAGTGAGCCAGGGATGGTACAGACTACATTAGCAGATATGACTTCTGCCCTTGGAGACCGAGGGCATCATTTGTGAGCTCATTTTTGTGTGAAATGTACCTCTGTTGTCATTCTCAGCTGACACACAAGTAAATAGTGGTTGCGGCAGGGAATAGTGATGGCCAATAGAAGGCTAGCATTCAGGTACACTGCACCTCAGGCACCTCCTTTGTTCATTCCACATTCCTTTCCCATTGAACTGCTGGAAGTACGTTAAAAATACCGTCCCTATGTTTGTGTGTGTGTGTGTGTGTTTGTGTGTGTGCATATGCATGTGTGTGTAGGTATATATACATTTAAAGAAATTAATTTTCCCCCACTATATATCTCTCTGGAATTTTATGATCTGGATTGGAAACATCAGCTTGGTCAAGGAATGATTTATCTTTCTTTGTTGGGCAGGAACATTTTGGGAGGCCCAATAATTTTCCTGTAATCTAAAGTGTCTTTAAAACATGGCAGGTCCTGGACAGCGTTGGAAACTGGAAGGAGAGATTGCTGTCCCTGCTCTGGCCTTTCCTTTTCCATGTGCCTGCAAACTTCCTGCTGCTTTTAGCTCTCTCGGTTTACATATGGCCTGGGACCCTCCCTGCCAGCATTTTTTTTTTTTCTTTTTTTGGAGTCATGGTCTCACTCTGTCATCCAGGCTGGAGTGCAGTGGTGCAGTCATGGCTCACTGCAGCCTCGAGCTCCTGGGCTCAGGTGATCCTTCCACCTCAGCTTCCTGAGTAGCTGGTACCACCGGTGCATGCCACTGTGCCCACTAATTTTTTTTTTTTTAATTTTTTGTAGAGATGGGAGTCTTACTATGTTGCCCAGGCTGGTCTCAAACTCCTGGCCTCAAGCTGTCCTCCCACCTTGGCCTCCCAAAGTGCTGGAATTTATAAGCATGAGCCACCATGCCTGGCCCTATCAGCATTTTAAAAGAGATTTTTTTATTTTGAAATAATTTTATATTTACAGAAAAGTTGCAAAAATAGTATGGAGAGTTCTTGTAGACCTTTCACCGAGCTTCCCTTAATGTTAACCTCTTATTTAACCTGTTATCAGTTTGATGTGTGATTTCTGCTGAGTGCATTTTTTGAACCTCATTTGTCCTAGGGATCTTACTGTAGTCAGGATTCAGCATTGACATGGTTGCTTTCCCTTGCCTTCAAGGAGCTAGCAATCTAGCAGTGGGTTTTAGTGACCTAATGTTTTATCTTCTCACTTTCACATTTAAAAATGTTTTTCTGGTAACAGCAGTAAGGAATCTAAAGGTAACAGTTTCTAGGATCAAATTTCAGCTATAGTAGAATCTGGATGGAGGAGACATTTTTGAATTGAGAGTCTTTGCTGGGACTGTTGAAAAGACTGTTTTTTTTTTAAATTGATTTTTGTATTCATTTAGCATTTATTGACTGTCCCATATGTGACAGATACCATACTTATCTCTAGAGATACTAAGTTGAATTTCAAGATGTAGCTCTTGCCTTTAAAGACTTTATGATCTTTTGGGGAAATATACAATTGCAAAACAATATGGAAATGCTGTGGTAGAGGTACTTACAGGCTGCTCTGGAAAAACATGGAAGGAGACCCTGACACCTAGCCTGATATGACAAATCCCCATTAGGCTGCTCCAACTGGACAGAGAGCTCTTTGGAGACTGTGAAATAATATGTGTTATTCAATCTAAAATTGTAATTAAGATGGCCTAGGTAAATTCAGGGGACTATCAGTCCTTTGGTATTTTACAAATGGGTAATATATTATTCCTCCATAGGGTAGAGTTCAAATATTCATTAAATGCACCAATATGGTGATTTTGGTTGTCTTCCCAGCACTTTTTTGTGCATATTTTTACCTTTATAAAACTTAAATGTGATTATTTTGTAGATGCTGTTTTATATCCTGCCATATATATGTTCATGCACTGCATAATGATGCCTTGGTCAGTGATAGACGGAATGTAGAACTGTGGTCCCCTAAGATTATAATGGACCTGAAAAATTCCTACCTTCTAGTGATGTTCTGATGATTCTGACCATGTGCAGGCCTAGGCTAATGTGTGTGTTTGTGTCTTAGCTTTTAACAAAAAAGTTTTAAAACTAAAATAAATAAAAAAATTAAAAATCCAAAAAAGCTTATAGAATAAGGATATAAATAAAGAAAATATTTTTGTACATCTGTACAGTCTGTGTTTTAGGTGAGGTGTTAATACAGAGAGTCAAAAAGTTAAAAAAATTAAAAAGTTTATACAGTGAAAATGTTATAGTAAGCTAAGGTTAATTTATTATTGAAGAAAGAAAATATTTTAAGAATACATTTAGTATACCCTAGGTGTACAGTGTTTATAAAGTCTACAGCAGTGTACAGTCATGTCCTAGGCCTTCACATTCACTTACTACTCACTGACTCACCCAGAGCAACTTCAGTCCTGCAAGCTCCATTCATGATAAGTGCCCTAAGCAAGTGTACCAATTTTTATTTTTTATACTGTGATT
>NW_012101321.1:1620045-1629313 GCF_000951045.1 Mandrillus leucophaeus | reverse complement strand
GTCCTCCCCTCCCCTCCCTTCCCCTTTCTTTTGTTTGAATGCAGTGGTGCAATCATGGCTCACTGCCACCTTGAACTCCTGAGCTCAAGTGATCCTCCTACCTTAGCCTCCCGAATACCTGGGACTACAGGCATAAGCCACCATGCCCAGCTAATTTTTTAAAACTTTTTTTATTATGACAAAAAATTGGCAATCTGCAAAACATCAATATGTTGTCCAGGCTGGTCTCTAGGTCTCGAACTCCTGGCCTCCAGTTCTCCCACCTTATCCTCCCAAAGGCTTGAGCCACTGCACCTAGCTGCATCTTAATTTTTTGATACCTTTCAAAGTAAGTTGCAGATTTCAGCAAATATCCTCTAAGTGCTTCAGCATAGCTGTCATTAATATTAACTCAATATTTATTTAGTTTTTCTTTTGATACCAAATTTGTACTCAAATGAAATGCATACATCTTAATTATATATTTGCTGAGTTTTAGTAAACACATACACCTGTGTAACCCAAAGTCTGTCATAATATAGAGTATATAACATCATCATCACCCTAGAAGTTTCCCTTCTGACCCTTCCCAGTCAATCCCTGCCTCCCACCCTTCCAAAGACAACCGCTGTTCTAATTTTTTCCACCATAGGTTAGTTTTGCTTGTTCTATGATTTTATGTAATTGAAATCATACAATATGTACTTCTTTATGTTGTGGTTCTTTCACTCATCATAATGTTTTTGAGATTCATTCAGGTTGTTATGTTTTAGTAGCTTGTTTTTTATTGCTGAGTAGTATTTCATTGTATGAATCAGTTTCCTTATTTTATTGTTAGACATCTGAGTGTGTTTTCATCTTTTAGCTATTAAGAAAAAAGCTGCTATGAACATTCTTCTACAAGTCTTTTGTGGATATATGTGTGTGTGTATAGTAAGTGTATGTGTGAATATATGTATATATATATACATCCACATTCATATATGTGTATTTTTATTTCTATATATGTTTCTTTTGGGTAAATGCCCAGGAGTGGAATGGCTTGATCATAGAGGAGATTTATATTTACCTTTGTAAGAAACTGGCAGGCCTGTTTTCAAAGTGGTTGTTTTATTTTACGTTCCCACTCATAATGTACGAGAATTCTGTTGCTCCATATCCTCGGGTTGTCAGTTTTTAAACTTTGGTCATTCTGGTTGGTGGGTAGTGTACCACTACCACCAATAATAATATTGAGCCTATTTCCAGCACTTAGTGGTCATTTGTATATCTTCTTTTGTGAAGTGTCTAGTTAAATCTTTTTTCTATTTATTAAATTGGATTGAGCTGTTAGAGTTCTAAATTCAGATACCAGTTCTTTGTCAGAGGTATGTTTTGAGGATCTTTATTCCCATTTTGTGACTTGCCTACTCTCTTTCCTAACCATGTCTTTAATGAGAAGTTTTTGATTTTGATAAAGTAAACTTTACTATTTTTCATATATTATTGCTTTCTGTGGCCTCTTCCCACATGTCAAGATGATATTCTCTTGTGTTTTCCTCTAAGAGCATTATGGTTTTAGCTTTTACGTTTTTATCTATATTATATCTCAAGTCAGTTTTTTTGAGTGATGTTAGCCAGAATTCAAGATTAATATCACTCCATATGGATATCCAGTTATTCCAGCTCCATTTGTTGAGAAGATTTTTCTTCCCTCATTGTGTTGTGTTGGTGCCTTTATTGAAAATCCTGATTGTATATGTGGGAGTCTGTTTCTGTGACTCTTTCTGTTCTTTTGATCTCCTTTGATTACTTTGGTCTTGTACCATTTTTAGTAGTGGTATATTGTATGAATGTTCCATAAATCATATGGATCACTTTGCCATTGTTGGACATTTTTAAGTTTATAATTTTCTGTTATTAAAAACTGTACTGTGATGTATATTACTTCTGTCGTTTAATCTTTACTTGAGTGCAAGTGGTAGAAATAATTTATAAACAAAATTCAAGACAAATATGTACAAGTATAAGATTACTTTTAGTTTTACATAATATATTCCAATTTTTAGTTCATTGACAAATGAGAGTGCCTACTATTGACAAGAAGGTAAAGTGAGTGCTGTGACCAGCAGCTGTGAAGTCCTTGTCAGCTGGCAGAAGAAAATTCACTTTGTTTCTAAATGTCATTCATGGATTGTTGCTATTATACTGGCAACTAAAATTATTAGAGTAGAGAAGTATAAAGAACAAAAACTTCAAAAAGACTTTCTTAGAACTTAGTGTTCTCCATGGATTCCATAATATATTGTAAACATGTATTTGCATGCATGTCGCATGATTGAAAATGGGAGTCAGATATTTGGCCAATTGTTTAAAGGTACTCACTCAATTATGGAAATAGAACAGTGGTCATAACTCATGTCCTATGTATTGTCAGATGTGAGAGGTTATCTGTCTTGAGCTTTATTGTGTGGTAATCAGAAAGACATTTAGTTGTGTAAATGATCCCTGAGGTGCATGTTTTTATTTTATGTGTGTATAGGTAAAATTATACCACCGCATGAAGTGTTTGTAAATGCTTAGCTTTTTTATGTGATGATTTATCCACTTAGAGGAGCAATTTGTGATATATAGGTCACCCTAGATTTTAAGTATTTGTGATTCTTTTCTTGGGGAAAATGGATTTTAAGGGAGAAATAGTCGTTTTGGATGAATATTTAATAATTTTTTTCATATTCTTGTCCATATGAACAGTGAAATAATTGTATATCATTACCTTTTAAGAGATTTTCTTGCATTTACCATAATAACAATTAATATCTGTAATGAAAGGACTACTGTAGTGGAAAACTACACTTTTCATAAATTATTTAGTTATCTCTGTGGTCTAGTCAGCGTCTGATAGCTGTAGCTTGTGGGAAGCTAGATTGTGGTAGAGCACAAAGACCAAGGACTATACCTAGAACAGTGTCATAGGAACCTTGTATAAGAATGGGTTATTCAGACTTTTATATCTGCCTTCTAATTTGTCAGTAAATTAGAGGCTTCCTTTCTGGCCATGTCAGTTTGTATGTGTGTATGTATGTGTGTATTTATTTATTTATTTGAGACAGGATCTTGCTGTGTCACACAGACTGGAGTGCAGTGGCATGACCACAGCTTACTGCAGCCTTGGCCTCCCAGGTTCAAGTGATCCTCCCACCTCAGCCTCCCAAGTAGCTGGGACCATACACATGTGCCACTACACCCGGCTCATTTTTAAAATTTTTTGTGGAGATGAGGTCTCCCCATGTTGCCCAAGCTGGTCTCAAACTCCTAGGCTCAAGTGACCCTCCCACTTTGACCTCCCAAAGTGCTGGGATTACAGGTGTAAGCAACCATGCCTGGCTGATGTTGGTTATTTTTAGCAAAATAAAAACACTTATCTGTCTGAAACTTTCACTATCACACTATGATCTATTATAAATCAATGAGAATCTTTAGACGGGCTGTCCCCATTTTCTCTCTTTCCTCAATGAAAGAACACAATGAAGTGAGTAAAAAAGCCATTTATTTGCCTTTCCTTCTAGCCCCAGTGCTGATTCCAGCCTTCAGTGCTGATCCAGTTTCTGGATCACTGTGAATACAGGGTATAGGGGCCATTCTAACACACTTTAATCCCTACCTGGATTCAGCTCGTTAAATTGTTTGAAATAGAATTGTTTGTTTTAGTTGTATTGGCTTTAAAGTTTTGTGTGTTAAATTGCCAGAGTCCTGGACTGAACTCAGTCTTTGGTTAATTCTTGATGAAATGATTTCTCCTTTCTCACAGAACCAAATGGACATCCTCAGTTGTTCTCTGTTCAGGAATGTCCCTGTGGAAAGTCGGTGGAGGTTTAACCAGGTTGGGAGAGAGGACAGTCACTGCTGGCTGCTGCCTACTGTAAATTCCCTTCGGTATCCAATTTTTCACTTCCCTGCCTAGTCTTCTAATGAGAAATAACCCAGAAGTGGAACAGAAGAAAAACAAAACCCAAAACCATCAAACAAGCTTAAGACAAATTTTATCCTTTGGCTCTCCAATCTTCTTATCTAATCATATTATTTTCAGCAACTTTTGATAATGTGTGTTACTTGTATAAAATCAATTTGTGTGTCTTTTTTCTTTCATTCTTTCTTCCTTTTTTCACAATAAGAGCTTAGGAGAGTGAATGCTAATGCAGTTCTAAAGTGGAAGCTTAAAACTAAGAACAGTTTGTTCTCCTTCCATCCCTTTACGCTGTGATCTTTAACATCACCGTCAGGGAGAGTGTGTTTGGTTTTGTGATCAATTTAACTGTCAGGG
Source organism: Mandrillus leucophaeus (assembly GCF_000951045.1). Classification (NCBI taxonomy): domain Eukaryota; kingdom Metazoa; phylum Chordata; class Mammalia; order Primates; family Cercopithecidae; genus Mandrillus; species Mandrillus leucophaeus. Next base: position 1,625,031 of record NW_012101321.1, on the reverse strand, counting down.
GTTTGTGATTTTCTGAGAGCTGACTCTTGCTGCTAATGAACATGATCATTTATACAGTGTCACTGTAGTATAGGCATGTTAAATAATTGATCAGGCCCTGGCAGGTAGAGAACGGCAAATGCAGTCCCTTTGTTGCTATGGTAATACATTTGGTTAGGGGGGCTGTTTGTCATTTGGACCACATGGATCTGGCACATGTGACATAATTGCCTGTGGTTGAGGCGGTTGCAGGAGAAAATCAACTTAAGAAGAGGTGGCATTTTCAAGTAAATTAATATATATTTCAGGGTTTTTTTTGGGCTTACCATTGTGGAGTGACTTATTCTTTTCTATTAAAAGGCTCATTCTCAGCTAATGGTAAGCATAGAGAATGAGTCAAGTGACAGATTTGTTTACTTGCTGACACAGTGGGGTTTGTTCGTTTATTGTATAAAATGGTTATTGTGTGAAGTTTACATTCCTCCCTGTATTATCCCCTGGAGGGCTCCCCATAAGTGAAATTGATGCTGTGTTTATTAGGGATCCAGAAGGGAAGGGACAACATATTCTCTTTTGTTCTCTGTTTTTTCTTCTTCTCCTTTTTTTTTTTTTTTTTAAAAAAAAAAACAATCATAGGTTTTTAAAGGTAGGAGCCATGTTTTTGTATTCTTTCAACTAATTTGTTGCCAGGTGCTCTTAGGGGTTGGGAGCACAGTGTGAGCAAAGCAGATATGGTCCTTGCCCTCAGAGGCTAGACTGCCGTGGATTATGTCCATTTGTCTTTCAGTTTCTCCTTTAGCCCTATCCTTAGCCTTATCAAGAACCTTCTCAGTATGTGTTTGGTAAGTGTTTAGAACAGTTTCTTCCTTTCCAGTCCAGTCTCTTAATATATGTTTCTTCCAATGATTTATTAATACTATTTGTGAACAACCAGCACAAAAGTAAATGAAAGCTTAATTGACATAAGCACAGCTCTTCCATTGATCCATGTCCTTCTTATCCTTCATAGTTTAGCCAAGTTTTACCTCTGCTGTGATGCCATCAAAGCCAACAGCAATGTCTTTCTGGCTGTTTTTTTACTCAGATGATGTGACATATTTTGTTCTGTTTTTTAAAAATGTTATTATTGGCCAGGCGTGGTGACTCATGCCTGTAATCCCAGCACTTTGGGAGGCTGAGGCAGGCAGATCACAAGGTCAGGAGATCGAGACCATCCTGGCTGGCACAGTGAAACCCCGTCTCTACTAAAAATACAAAAAATTAGCTGGGCATGGTGGCGCACACCTGTAATCCCAGCTACTCAAGAGGCTGAGGAAGGAGAATCACTTGAACCTGGGAGGCGGAGGTTGCAGTGAGCCAAGATCATGCCATTGCACTCCATCCTGGGTGACAGAGTGAGACTGTCTCAAAAAAGAAAAAAGTTATTACTTAATCTTTCTTGTGTCCTTGCCATCCCTTTTAGATGATTTGGGGCAGGAAAAAAGCTGAAATCCAGTGGTCAAACCTCAGCATCTTCATTTTATAGAGAAGTCAGGCCTGTAGAAATTAAATGATGACAGGTTAATAAAAGCATCAGGACTGGTATCCAAGTGTCTAGACTCCAAGATTCCTCACCTTTACTCTTGATGGGCCATTTCTGAGACGAGGCATCAGCAGCTGCCATGCTCTCAACTTAAAGTGGGAATCTTGTAGCCATGGATGGTGAACAAGAGGGCTGATGCTAGGACTGACTTAGGCATAATGGGTTACAACAGTGGTTAGACAATGCAGAACTAAAGGGTGCAGCACTTTATCAGGAGTTTTAATTTGACACATCAAGCTGTTGGAAACCATTGTAGGCTTCTGAGAAGAAGCTAAACATGAGCAAATTAACAGTTGAGGGAAGATGCAAGAGACACTTGCTGAGTATCAGTATGGTTGGGGGCAGGGAGGACAGCAGGAAATGCCTTTGGAAGGGAAGTGTTGCCTATTCGACATGTAGAAACTTGAGGCTCTTTGGTTTTGAACTAAGATACTATAATAAATACATGACAGAAATAGGAATCAAATTCTCAAATGGTGTGTCAGCTCCATCTCTTTCGATCAAAGGGCTTTCTGGCTCTGAATTTTGATGATTAACTTATTTTATTTTCACTTGCAGAAAGATCGTTCTAGCATTGCTTACCTCTCATCTCCTGCGTATGTGACTGCAGCCCTGTTTAAAATAGATTGAAATTAAGAGAAATCTTCTAAATTAAACAAAAAGGGAAATTTACTGAAAGAATTCTGATAGGTTGTGGAAGTCAGGCTCAACTGGGCCTAAGGAAGGACTCACATCGGGAATTAAAATGCCAGCTCAGCACCCTATTCTGTTTTCTTTCTTTCTCTCACTAAACTGGCTTTCACTCCACATGGCTGAAGCAGGCTGCACTATAGCTTCTGAGTTTATGTCTCAGTTATTGAAGCAACTTGAGAAACACATTAAGCATTTTCCGATTGTATTTTCAATTCCTGGGAGCAAAAATCGGATTGGCTCAGCCCATTTTTTGCCCAGCAAAGGTGGGAGGTGGAGCAGCCAGGCTCATCTAATACCAAAATGGCAGTGCCAGATCCCATCCTTGAATTGGAAGTATTGGGGGGCAGAGAAGTGGGTCTTGGCAGATGCCCCCAACAAATTGAAAATCCCCACTTCAAGTTACCCAGATTTCTAAAGAAGTGTTTGCGTTTGTTGAATAACTTTGAAATTTCATTGTGGCATAATGGGGAATTACATTTATTCTTTCCATTTAATCAATTTCATCATATTAGAAACAATTTAGATGTGTAGTGTTTTCCTGGAGCTAATGTTTTGCCGCTTACCTCTGTACTTTTTAACTGCTGGAAAATTGACTTTATTATTATTATTATTGGTAACACAGGGGCTGAGAAGTTAAAGGTCTGCAATGCTTTAGTATAATGCTCTGATAATTAAAAGTTGAATTTTTGTGCAAGAAGAAATTCTGTGAATCATAAACCATATTTCTTTTGATTATGTTTATACTCTTTCCAGAGAGGTTCAGAAGTGAATAACCTTGAGATATTGGGACCTCACAATGTTTACTAGCTTCAGAGATTCTGATTTTATTTATAGGCTGCAAAAAACCACTCAATGAAGTTGGTTGTGATTCACTGCTTATCACCTTGGGCTATTGCCACTCAACGCCAGGAAGATATTGAATTTTGTACAGTGAGAGAGTAGAATAAAAACCGTGTAGCTCTAAACAGAAGCCCAAGCGTTATCTCAGGTATTTCTCATAGCTTATTGAATGGACCCAGGCCAGTGGCTTCAGATCTGATTTTTTCTGCTTCTTCCCACCTCTGTGAGAAGTGAATACTTTGTCAATACAGCAACTGCTTGTTCTTTTGGTGACTGAAGGAAAAGCTAATAGGAACAATAATTTTCATGCCCCGTTGAGTAGTGGTCTGACGAAAAATAAATCTGGATAAATTATGCCTTGGCCTGTTAGAGTACCCCTGTTTCTCTCCCAGCTTTGATTTATGCAGTAGTGCTCCTCTACTGCCTCTTTAAAATCTATGGTAAACAAATTTTCTGTTATATGCAAATTTGAGAAAGGCACTGAAGTAGATAGCTTGAAATGTACATCAAGGGTATCTGCTGAAACCCATTGTCCATTCTGTTGAAATATAGAACTCATATATTTAAACCAGAAAACACGAAGTGGAACAAATTTTAATTGGAAGCTAGGTAATAAAATAAATGATACATGGAAAGGGACCCCACAGGTGCTCCAGAAAAGCTGGCGTAGGATTGGAGGCCAGGCCAGGAGGAGGTGAGCACTGGGTAAGGCTTCACGTAATGGCTCCTGCAGGGTTGATACCGCTTGTTATTTTGACTCTCATTTTTTAAATTATGTATTTGGATGGGGGAGCAGAGGGAAACTTTGCTTTTAGGTTTTTTCACTGTTGTCGTTTGGTTTTTGTTTGGAGAGTGTTGAATAGTCTTTGTTTTTTCATTCCTCAACGAAACCTTATCTCAAGGAGAAAACCAGCAACATTTGGCTTTGTTTCAGTCTTAAGTGTTAGAGTAATGCTCCCCCAACCCCCTCAGCTGAGGCCACAAATTGTGCAAAAGTATGAGAGCTTCTGGACTTTATTTGGTGTTTGACTTCATGGAACTTCTTGAAGTTATCCTATACTTATCGTAACTGGAGTGTTCTACCCTTCACCTGCCCTCTGACTGCTTCCTCTGGTAGCCTGCCTCTGTGAGAGGCATCTTGAGCCCTCCTCAATTAGATGGGTCATGCCATTTCTCCCTCCCAATCTGTTCAGTGAAGTCCAACAGCACAGCTTGGTGAATGGTTTTCTGCCTCCTTGTGGCCTCTTTCACAGGTGGGTGTAGGCTCCCCACCTGCTTTATCTCTGGTTGCAAAGAATACGGATACCCTCCTGTGACCTCAGGTAGTAGGAAGCTTACTGTTAGATCCTAGGGAAAAGGAATAGCCAGGCTTCAGGAAGGGCAAGGGCTAAGGAGAGCTAGTCACCTAAGAGGCTGGAATCAAAAGGCTGAGGGATTGTGGACTGTCATTCTGGGAGTCCGCTGTTTTTGTAGCCCGCTACTCTCTAAGTTGCCCTTGTGTCTCAGGATTTACCCGCTTTGCTGCCTGCTGCCATCTAGCTTTACCTCCTACTTCAAATCCCCAGGATAATTTGAAAGGCTGAACTAATTGATGATTATCTCTGACATTAGAGCACATCATAGGTTAAAGGCCAGCCTAGGAATTGGTTGCTTCTAAATCAGATTCCCATCCCTCGTTCTGTCAGCTTCTATGCCCTGTGACTAGCAGGTCGATGGTGTGTGTATATTTTGCTACAGAAAATCATTGTCTAAGGCTGCCCCCAAGCAGTGCTTGGCAATATAACCAGTGCCCTTTGTGGGGGCTGTGGGCAGGGAATGCATCACAGCTGGGGTGAAGAGTACACTCATGCCCATAAGATGCCAGGAGGATGGAGGTTATCCCCGTTTTGAAA
>NW_012101321.1:1617815-1619035 GCF_000951045.1 Mandrillus leucophaeus | reverse complement strand
TTTTTTGAGACGGAGTCTTGCTGTGTCTCCCAGGCTGGAGTACAGTGGCCCTATCTCAGCTCACTGCAAGCTCCGCCTCCTGAGTTCACGCCATTCTCCTGCCTCAGCCTCCCGAGTAGCTGGGACTACAGGCGCCCACCACCTCGCCCGGCTAATTTTTTTGTGTGTGTGTTTTTAGTAGAGACTGAGTTTCACCATGTTAGCCAGGATGGTCTCGATTCATGATCTCATGACCTTGTGATCCACCCACCTCGGCTTCCCAAAGTGCTGGGATTGCAGGTGTGAGCCACCACGCCCAGCCTCTTTGTTCAAATTTTACCAGTCTTGGAACAGAAGGCAAGTTTTCTGGTACCCTGTTTAGGGAATCTTTGGAATTCTGTTTGGGCTTCTCTAGTGGTTCAACATTCAACTTCTGTGGTTTTGACCATTTTTAATCTTGTAAACGAACTCCGGGAAAACGTTGGCAATTGTCGGCTCCATCTCCTTTCTGCCTCCTCCCCTCTTTTGACATTGCCTCTTTGGTGGCGTTGTAGTGACTAACAAACAGTATAGATTTTGGAGCAGCCAGACAGACTTGAATTTAATTCTCTGCGCTGAAACATTCTGGCTGGGTGACCTTTGGCAAATTACTCAGTCTCTCTGAGCTTGGGGCATGTACAAAAACACTTAGCATAGTGCATGGCATATGGTAATATCTCAAGAAAGGTTATGTGGTGCTATTATTATTATAATAATAATGAAGATAATTGCTGCATTTCTTTCTCAGGACTGTCAACGCTTCTTATTCCCAAAGGGGGGAGCTGTTAACTTTTGTCTGCAACAACATAGTAATGGACAGGAGCCTTAATGCATGGTCTTTTTGTTTATATTCTGTTGTCAGCCTAGGATTTGAAGCATTTCAAGTGTTTTAAAGCAAATTTTGTATGAAGATAATTATCATGCTTCTAATGTATTTGGGAGCTGAGGTATTTTAATTAATGATGTGCCAGCAACCCTTTCAAATAGGGTGAAGTGTGATTTTTAAGGCCTTCATCTGCTTGGTCATAATTAGGGACATTTGGAACGCTCAGGCATAATATCTGCTGATTTGCACACTTTCATTAAGCAATCAGAACTGAATGACCCAGTGACCACACTTTCATTGGATCAGGTTCCAGTTGTTGAGGCGGCGGGGCCTTCTGTGCTTTCTCCTCTTCTCCCCTGCCCAGTTTTTCCTATAA
>NW_012101321.1:1553962-1617105 GCF_000951045.1 Mandrillus leucophaeus | reverse complement strand
TGTTTGACTTGTTCACCGTTGTCTTCCTTGTATCCAGCACTGGTTCTGGTACAGAGTAGAATTTATTGAATAAATTGATGTGCAATGCATGCCCACTGGTACTTATGTAAATTATATTGGCATCTACAAGGACAGAGCCTAGGTCAGAATCTGGATCTCCAGGGCCCAAAAAGAAGTATGTGAAGAAGAAAATGAGGTAAAGAAGGCAAGAATTTAAAAAAATCAATACAGGAATATATAAGGAATGTAAAAGAAAGTTACAAAATAAAAAAGGTAAATTTTGCTCACTAGCATTTTATATGGAGGAAATGTAGAGTATGTGGATATGTGGCATCGCATATTTCAATGCTGCTATTTGATGATTTTTTAAAAGCAGAAGTTGAGTAGCTACATGACAACTCTGCTATTGTTTGGTCTATATCTTTTTTTTGGTTTTGTCATTGCTAAACTGGGATGATTTTCAAGCTCACAGTCTTCATTATTTTTTCCCCTTTCCACCTTAGGTTTATAGTTGCTGTGTTGAATTTCATAAATCTTTTTCTTGCTATTAATATAGATTATGTAATTTCTAATCTATTTTCATTTGTCAGATCCTTTGTACATTAAGTGGGTCAAAAGCTAGTACCTCAAGTATCTTCATTCAACAGGATTTTGAGTTTTAAGCCAGTCCTCCAAACACACACTCTGTTGTGCAGTTTTCATGGACAAGATACTCTTTCTTTTTCTACCCTCATGGCCACTCTCATTACAGACACCCAGAGGTGCCACAAGAGCCTCCTGGAGGAAGATTAGTATATGCTCCTTTAGTACTGGGGCACTTTCAGGCAACACAGTGAGTGCCATCCTTATGTCCTAAAGCTGGGTAAGGATTCTAACTCCTGAATCAGATCAAAGAGGAACCTGGTGTGGGAGGGGGTGTGCTTTCTGGGATGGCGGTGGAGTCAGGGAGAGGACAGACATTTCCTGAGGAATAGGAGAACACAGATAATAGGAGAACAGATAATAGGAGAAGACATAACGAGACTGTGAAGAAAAAGAGGTTTAATTGGACTTAGAGTTCCACATGGCTGGGGAGGCCTCAGAATCGTGGCGGGAGGCGAAAGGGAATTCTTACATGGCAGCAGCAAGAGAAAATGAAGAAGCAAAAGCGGAAACCCCGATAAACCCACCAGATATTGTGAGACTTATTTACTGTCACGAGAATAGCATGGGAAAGCCTGGCCCCCATGATTCATTTACCTCCCCCAGGTCCCTCCCACAACACGTGGGAATTCTGGGAGATACAATTCAAGTTGAAGTTTGGGGGCACAGCCAAACCATATCAACCTTGTTGGTGTTTTTGCAGGTGAGTGCAACACTTGACTGTCAGATAATAATTGTAGCCCTTTAGGAGTGGAGAGAGATCTGTACTTAGCTACCCACTCTAGGACTGGAGCATGTATATAAGGGAGTAAGTTTAAGGAGTGTTTTTGGTGGTATATAGGATTTATTTCCCCAGCCTGGTTGACGTGGCAAGACCCTGTCTTTACAAAGTTTTAAAAAATTAACTGGGCATGGTGGTGCATGCCTGTGGTCCCAGCTACTGGGGTGGTGGTGGGGGTTGGGGGGTGCCTAGGCAGGAGGATTGCTTGAGTCCAGGAGGTTGAGGCTGCAGTGAGTTGTTATCATGCCACTGCACTCCAGCCTAGGAAGCAGAGCGAGGCCCTGTCTCAAAACAAACAAACAAACAAACACGATATATTTCCTTTGGCTCATTGTAACACATAATTGTGACTTCCAATTATGTAGGCATCTAGAAAAATTAGTTTTGAAAATTTGTAGAATATGCCTGTAGATCTGTTTACCAATCCATCTGTAATTATTTATTGATCACATAACATGTGACCAGGCCTAGCCAGCCCCTACTCAGATAGAATAGTAAAATTTGGTCTAGGGTTTTTTAACTGTCATTCTGTTTGTGATTTATGTTATTAGGGAAAGCCCACTTACCCTGAAATCAAGACAGATAGCCTCTGGGAGTTCTGAGTGGAAATTCATCTGTTTCCTCTGTCATTTTAGAGAAGGTGCTGCACTGGTACTTTCAGCAGTGGATTATGCACAATCAACGGTGATGAATATATGAACATTTTTAATTAGTCTTCAGGCCCTGTGTCTAATGCAATCAGAAACCCCGTATCAGAGTAGAGATTTGTAATCAATCATTCATCATCTTCTAAGGCAGATATAAACCCATTTACTTTTAGCCTGCAACTTAAAATATCTGCTTTAGAGAATTATTATTAACCAGGCGGATATCTGTAAACGAAGTATATTTTGAGCATGTAGACTTAAATCTCAAATTGCAGATTGCTCTGATTAAGTGTAATTGTGAGAATTAAGGTGTCTCTAGCTTTCAGTCTGTCCATAGAAAACCTACCAAAAGACAAAATAATGTTAGATAAAGAGTATCAGACTGGCATTAAGGAAACCTGAATTCTAGGCCCACCTTTGCAAACTCCAGTTTTCTCATCTGTAAAATGAAAAGAGGATTGAAATAGCTGCTATTTAAGTTCTCACTATGTTATGTTAAAGGTTTATTACTTATAATAGAAACACTAATAGTAAACAACATTTGGGAACCGTTTAATATGTCCATGGAGGCACATGGAGCTTCTGTTGTGTCACCTTTCCCCATATTGCTCCTATGAGGTAGTTACTATAAAAAGGCCACCTCTGTCCTTAGCTTGGGAGTTCTTGTTGGGGAGGCTGATCTCTGTAAGCTAATGATTTAGAGATGTCAGATATGAATCCACAATGATTATCTAAGTAAAGATCATTGAATTAAATATAGAGTTCTACAGAGATGATTTTCTGTTTATCTTCACGGGTCTGTCAAAATTCTGCAATGAAAGTAAAATTGACAAATTATATTTTCAAATTTAACTGACAACCAAGTAATTATAGTGTATTTATCTGCTGTTAAAATAATTTTTCCCCCAAAAGGGAAAGTCTAGAGAATCCAAGAACAAGTTAATCCTCATTGTTGATTAGCAGCATGAGTGAGCCTGGAGAAAATGGATCACTAGTTATTGGAGTATAAAGCATACAACTTACGAGGAGCCTGTTCACATCAAAAGCCTTCAGATATTCATACTCTTTGAGCTGATGTTTCCACTTCTGGGATTCCAATTGAAGGACAAAATCATGGCTATGTTCAAATGCATAGTTAAGAGAATGTTCCTAGGCTGGACGTAGTGGCTCGCACCTGTAATTCTAGCACTTTGGGAGGCTGAGGCAGGAGGATCACTTGAGCCCAGGAGTTCAAGACCAGCCTGGGCAACGTAAGGAGACGATATCTCTACAAAAAGTAAAAAAATAGCTGGGTGTGGCGGTGCACACCTGTAGTTTCAGCTATGGGGAAGGCTCAGGTGGAGAGGATTGCTTGAGCCCCGGAAGTCAAGGCTGCAGTGACTGTGATTTCGCCACTGTACTCCAGCCTGGGCAACAGAGCAAGACCCTGTCTCAAGGGAAAAAAAAGAAGTTTCTTGCACAGTGTTTATGACACTGAAAACCTAAAAGGAAACTAAATATCCAGCCATGAGCAGATTGGTTAAATAAACCTATTTAATGCCAAATATGTCATAAAATGGCACTCTCTGGGGACCAGCCTTTTTTCCTCCAATAATTAAAAAAATCTAATTATACTTATTAATTATAGAAATTTAGAATATACAGATAAACAAAACTAAACACACACAATCCCACCTTCCAGGAGGAAACATTATTGACATTTCCAGTTATGTCCTTCTGGAATTTACACTGTATGTACGTATCTATGTGTATATGTATGTTCATATGTGTATGTGTCCATATTTATGTGTATATTTGTAGCTACACACACAGAAATATGTGTTTAATCCTTTCTCACCTTTTTACTTACTAACAGTCATTCAGACTGTACAGTTCAATGAAACATTGGGATCATACCTTATTTGGCATTTGTTAAAGTTCCTAGTGCAAGAACAGTGCCTGGTCTGTAGAAGGAATTGAATAAGTATTTGTGGAACAACTGAATATATCTTGACCATCATTCCAGGTTCACTGTTTAATTCCAAAAGATTATTTTGATGACTAGGTAGAACTTCGTAGGGTGTATGTACCACATTTAGTTGTTTCTAGTCTTTAAGTATAAAAGCCATTACTGAAATAAATGCTTTTGTCCCTTAATTTTCAACATATTATAATTTATTCATAACAATTAATACCCTAAAAATGGAATTGTTGGATAAAAGGTTATGTGAGTTTCTCACTTTTGGTAGCATTGTGAAATGCTTTCTGGAAAGAGTGGGCCATTGTATATTCCCAGTGAAAGAATGCACTGTCTGAGTTCACACTTAAGAACGTGAATTTTTTTCCCCCAATAAAAATTTTTATTGAGATAATTGTAGATTCACGTGCTGTTGTAATAATTATACAGAGATATCCTTCCTACACTTTGCCCAGTTTCCCCCAATGGTAACATTTTACAAAACTATAGTATAGTATCATAACCAGGCTATTGACATTGATACAGTTCACACATCTTCCTTAGTTTTACTTGTACTCTTTGTGTGTGCCCGCATTACATTCTATAAAGTTTGCCATCTGTGTAGGTTTGTGTATCTACCACCAAAGTCAACATACTGAATAGTTCCAGCACCATGTGGATCCCTTCTGTTGCCCTCTTACAATCACACCACTTCCCTCCTGCCCTCACTCCCCCCATCTTCCCATACATCATCCCTAGCAACCACAAATCTATCCTCCATTTCTAAAATTTTATCATTAAAAAATGTTATATAGGTGGAATCATACAGCATGAAACTATTTGAGATTGACTTTTTTCACTTAGCATAATTTCCTGGAGAGTCATTCAAGCTGTTGTTGGTATCAATAGTTCATTACTTTTTATTGCTGAGTGATATTTCATGGTATGGATGTACCACAGTTTGTTTAACCAGTTACCTATTAAAGGACATCTGAGCTGATTCTGGTTTTTGGCTCTTAGAAATAAAACTACTATGAACATTTGTGTATGGGTTTTTGTGTTAACGTAAGTTTTCATTTCTCTGGGGTTAATGCCCAGCAGGTCAGTTGCTGGGTTGAACAGTAGTTACATGTTTGCTTTTTTATTATTTTGTTGTTTTTTTGACAGTGTCTTACTCTGTCGCCCAGGCTGGAGTACAGCGGCATGAACACGGCTCACTGCAGCTTTGACTTCCCAGTCTGAAGTGATCCTCCCACTTCAGCCTCCTGAATAGCTGGGACTACAGGTGGTCACCACTATACCCAGCTAATTATTTTTCTTTTTATTTTTTTGGTAGAGACAGAGTTTCACCATTTTGCCCAGGCTGGCCTTGAACTCCTGGGCTTATGTGATCTTCCCTCCTCAGCCTCCCAAAGTGCTGGGATCACAGGTGTGAGCCATTGTCCCCGGCCCATGTTTGGTTAAGAAACTGCCAGATGTTTTCCAGAGTGACTACACGATTTTATATTCTTACTAGCAAGTGATCTAGTATCTCTGCATCTTTTCTGATGTTTACTATTTTCACTATTTTTAATTTAAGCCATTCTGATAGATATGCAGTAATATATCTTTGTGGTTTTAATTTGCATTTCCCTAATAGCTAGTAATGTTGAACATTTTTCATGTACTTATTTGCCTTCTGTATTTCCTCAGAATAATGTCTGTTCATGTCTTTTGCCCCTTTTCTAATTTTTTACTGTTGAGTTTTGAGAGTTTAATATTTTAGACACTAGTCCTTTTTCAAGTATATGGTTTGCAGATATTTTCTGCCAGTCTGTAGTTTACCTTTTCATCTTCTTCACGTGCGCTTTCATAGAGCAAAAGTTTTAAATTTTGATGATTTTCATCAGTTTTTCCTTTTACGGATTGTGCTTTTGGTGTCAAGTCTAAGAACTCTTTTCCTAGCTGGTATGAACGTTTGACTCATCCCTTAGAAACCCTCTAACATTGGTCATAATTTTGCAGCTTGAGGTAACTGTGTTAGGAATTGGGTTGGAATATCCTTTGCTTTGTTAACAACTAGACTATTGCTTTTTCCTTTCTCATATCTTTAGTTGGAGAATGGCATAGCTCTCTTTTCTTTCAGGCTGTCAGAGCTTTTCTGAAATGTTGCAATCCTGCTTCAGAATGGGGGCATCTGAGTCTTGGCATTCATCCCGGTCAGAGCCTCTTTTGCCAATTCTTCCACAATTTCTGTAATTGTAACATGTAAAAGAACTCTTCATCCTGACCAGGAAGGATGGTGGTGAATGTGACAGTGGGGATTCATGGGTGAAGGATAAATGGCTTTGACTGAGTCTGAAGCAGCAAACTTTGAGGGGTTTGTATTTCATGTTGAGCACATTCCCTTCGACCGTAGTAGTAGTGGAGTATAAGGAGATGATTGAGGGTGAACTCTTTGACCTGATGGCCTGGTTTTTCATCCTGGCTCTTCCCCTTACTAGTTGTATAAGCACAGGCATGTTTCTTAATCTCTTCTTTCATCAGCTTCTTCAGTTGTAAAATGAAGATAATAATAATAGTAGCTATCTCATGGCGTTGTTCCAGGATTAAGTTGTTACATGTAAAGGGCTTGGTATAGGGCCTGGTAACTGCTCATAGCTGTTAACATTTTTATTATTTCACCTCTTGCATTTGTCCTGTCACCTGAAGTGCTTTTTAAAATGCAGATTCCTGGATTTCCATTCCCAGACCTTCTGAATCAGAATCTGAAGGGATAGGGCCCTAGGAATTGCATTTCAGAAAGATTCCCACGTGGTTCTTAGGAATGCTAAAGTTTTTGAATAGTTACCCTGAGCCATTACTGTTTCTCCATGGTAAGTGAGCTCTCTAGTCTTTCTTTAGAGATGTGGTTGGGTACTTCTACCAAAGCGCATACCTCCTCTCTAAGAACACTTCTGGTGTTGCCGGAAGCTAACCAAACTTTCTATGCAGAGTCAAGTTATGGCGGAACTGTGTATCTGGCTGGCTCAGTGGCATGCACACTGGGGTCAGGCGGATGTGAGACCATAGAATATGACGGGTTCTATGATGAACTAGAGCATGAATGTTATATTCAAAGGTCTCCAAATGAAATAAAACATAAACCTGTGGGCTGGATTCAGTATTCTGGCTGCCAATTTGTAATGGTTTTACATAGGTATGGAGCAGTGTCTTTAGGTGAGGTTGGAAGGGAGAATATAAATTTGCAAATCTCTTTGTCAATTTTCTTGTAAGTGCGCTGCTCAAGGCCAATATTTTTTCTACCAGCCTATTAGGGATTATTGTCCAGTGTAAATATTGCAAATTAAACTCTGGGGATGACCTTAGGCTATATAGATAGCAGTATATGCTTCCTTTTTCAAAAACAATGGCTCTGTAGCACTTCTCCCACAAAGGATATGGCAGAAAGCCACAGACATTCCCTCTCTGAGAGACTTAACTGATACTTTCTTTAAGCAAGAATAACCTTGATTAAAGTTACTGTTTTAAGTTAGAGGCTAGCTTTTGAGAATACAACTGACTTCTTTTTATAGTACGGTAGATGTGGCCGGGTGCAGTGGCTCACGCCTGTAATCCCAGCACTTTGGGAGGCCAAGGTGGGTGGATTATCTGAGGTCAGGAGTTCAAGACTGGCCTGGCCAACATGGTGAAAATAAAAAATTAGCCAGGCATGATGGTGGGTGCCTGTAATCCCAGCTACTAGGAAGGCTGGGGTGGGAGAAAAGGTTGAACCTGGGAGGTGGAGGTTGCAGTGAGCTGAGATCGCACCATTGCACTCCAGCCTGGGCAACAGAGGGAGACTCTGTCTCAAAAAAAAAAAAAAAAAAAAAAATACACTGGACGTTCTCTTAACCAATCTATGTGATTCCCCGGTTTACCAGTGCTTTCCATTCTCTCTGGAAAGTATATTGACTCATGCCTACTCCCTGCTGAGTGCCCTTTCTGGTAGGCTATTTCTGGTGTGTGCTCAAGGTTCCAAACTTTTCCTCCCAGTGTTGAGTTGTGTGCATTTTTACGGTAATTATATAGTTTCATTAAATAACATGTATACTGATGAAATATGTGTGTGAAAAGGAAATTGTTTATTTTGATGAAGTTGAATTCTTTGGAAAGACTAAAGGCAAATTGCCTTAAGATATTGGTATCAAATTGGATGTGGAAGAGAGAACTCTAAATGATTGGGAAAGATGTTTAAAATATGGAAAGATTCTACGCTGAATTGATTCATACTGACGTTTTTCTCAACTTCAAGTAACCTAAATGGGAAGTTAGGTTTATGTAAGAAAGACAACTTTGAACTTCAATCAGTAGACCTGTACTTAAAGAAATAGCCTTGGCCTATGTGAAAATGTTGGCAAATACATTTGCTTTTTTAAGTTTCATGATTAAATATTTAAAGTAGGAACATATGTGTCATTTTAAAAAACTCATTATGTACCTTAAATGGTATTTTCTCTTAAGCTACAAGCCATCATCCCAATTGCAATAGGATTTCTGTAGTTCCATCCCACAGAGCTGTATTGCTAATAAAATAGAGTAGCTGACCAAGACTAGCCTGCAGCCAACTTAGGAAGAGGATCTCTTGTTAGAGAAAACAGTGCTTTCAAAAGCAGAGTATCCAGAAATACCTTAAATTTTTTTTTAAGTTTGATCCTTTCATTTTATACCTTAGTTCTACCTAGTTTTAGCTTTTCAAATACTTAAATATAAGTAAGTATACATCCCATAGAACGGTAAAAACGACATTTTATCTTCCTGTGAAAAATTTCTCATTAAATGGTGCTTATTCAATATAAAGTGATTTGGTTTTAGGCCCAAAGGTGTTCAGAATACTCTACAGCAGTAAAATTGGGTGTAATAAACTATCCTGACTTCAGACATGTCAGACATGAACGGATAATTTTTTTATATAAGATCCTAGCGGTAAAAATAAGTTTAGAAAATAAAAAATATTAACAGTCAGCTTGTGTGGCCAAATCTTTGTTCTGCTCCCGTTGTATTTTCTGGGTGTGTTTTGCTCTCCTGAGTCAGGCAGGCCGCTTTGCTGCTTAGGTTATTCCCAGACTTCTCAGGGCTCCAGGAGCATGAACGTCTATGGCTTCCTGGCCCAATGTTCCCCCCAGGCAGTGATGTTGAAGGTAGAACAGACAAGACAATTTGGATAAACAACTACATAAAAATTTTCCTTATCTTGACTTTGGCTCCAGTCCATGAGTGAGACACAGTAGAATAATATTCTTGTGCTTTTTAAGTATGTACGTACCCACTAAAGCTAACCAGTGAGTCATCAGCAGACTACTTGATGAAGCTAGTGTTGTTACTTTTCTCTAGGGTATTCATCTCTTCCCACTGAGGATTTTTTTAAGATATGCTACACTGGTTTTTAGATCCTCTCTCGCATTAGTAACAAAAAGACTAGTTAGAGATCATTATTTGTTACCTGTGATGGTAAGTACCCAGGAATATTTGTTGAATGAATGAGTTGGTTTGCCAATCTCAACAGACCTGTATTTGCTAATAACCCTGAGTGAAGAGGGACATTATCAGTTAGGTTAATAAAGCATTAAGTTGAGAGTGGGAATGTTAATGCAGGCATAACGTAGTAAAATTGCCTGGCCTAAGCTGGTAATTGGAGTTTAGCCACTGCGTATACATTTTTACAGTCCTTTATGTTTCTTTCTTTTCCATCAAAAGAGCTCATTCTTTTGAGACTCATGTCTGTGTCATCACCATCCAATAATATTCATTAAGCTCCTGCATGCTGAGTACTGCTGGGTTTCATCCCTTTTAATGAGTGTGAACGTTTAGGTTGAAGGATAGGCTTTTATGCAATACTGCTTTGTCCTGGAAGGAGTAATCTGTGAGTACACATGATTTTGGCACACTGTTTTCCGCAGTTCAGTGAGCTAATTAGATCAATCACATATTTTTGTTGGCAAGCTCTGGCTGCCTCTCTAAAACAAGGGGTAAATCAGCTTGCCTTTATGCTGGGAGATGTTATCAGACCTGGGCTCTGTTGGTAGTAGCCATCAGTGGGTTCTTTTATTTTGATTTTGTAAAAAGTTGCTCCTTTACACAATAGATGTTTATGCTCCGTGATTCCTTGCTAATTACTTTTGTCACTTACTAGCCTATGCCTTTTCAGTCACCAAGCATTGCTTATACAGAGTACAATTGAGACAGCCAAGGAAAAAGGTATCCCCGGAGAATCTCTGACTGGCGTGTGCACTGGAAGGATGGGGTGGAGCCTTGGGAAGTTCATACCATTTGCATTTGGCGAGGGAGCCTGGCCTCTCCTTTCCTGTGAAAAGGAACCTATCTCACTTTGTTGAGAGGTTTTCTTTTTTTTCTTTTTTGCCCAATAAATTCTGTTCCCCTTCACCCTTCAAAGTATATGTGTGGCTAACTTTTCCTGGTTGTATGACAAGAACCCAGTTTTTTCTACAACACAGTGTTGTGTGTGTGGTGCTTTGTTTTGTGCTGCTCTTGGTTAGGTTTTTAAACAATGCTTAAAAAATAAGTAATTGCACAAAACAACATTTAAGGAAATCAAAATACAAGGAAACATGTTTTTGTCCAGTCCTTGGTGAGATGTGACTTGTCCCCTCCACATCCCCCCTCTTTCTTAATTCCCAGTATTAAGTATTTGTAAGCTCTCTTAATTTTCCTTTCAAAGTGGTTTTGATTTGTCCAACTCTTTGCTATCACCTGGCTTAGTCCCTCATCACCGTACTACCTGCTTTGCCTGCAGTATTTTCTCTCTCTCTCAACGGCCTCTTTTGCCTCATGCCAACTTATCCCATGTTTATCTGCCAGACTGATTTCCTTACATCCCTCTTTTGTTCTATAGTGACTTTGCTCAGAATTCTTTATGAGCTCCCATTTGCCTCATGAACTAGGCCCTGACTCCCTTGCCTGGCTGTCATTACTCGGTTCCATGCACTCTGTCAGTGGCAGTTCCTGCTCCTCAAAAGGCAGTTGTCTGCCCAGGGGCAGTATTGTTTTCCGCTCCCTACAGCATGGCACCATGGTTAAGAGCATGGGCACTGGAGCAAATTTGCTTGCGATCAAATGCTAGTTCAGCCACTTATCTTAGGAAGCCAACCTCTCTGTGCCTTAGATTTCTCATCTATAAATTGGGCATAATGCTAGTCCATCCTTCATATACTTCTGAGGTGTGAGTTGTGTAATGTATCTGACACATACTAATAATTTAGCAAAAGGGTGAACTACTATTGTTATTATGTTGCCTAAAATGCCCTTCTAATAATTATGTTAGCACTTATGTCTTGCTACTATGTGTCAGATAGGCACTGTCCTGAAACTCTTTTCTATATGAATTTGTTTAGCTCTTACAATAACTCCATGAGGAAAGAACTGGTACCCCATTTTTTTTTTTTTTTGAGATGGAGTCTCGCTGTGTCGCCCAGGCTGGAGTGCAGTGGCCGGATCTCAGCTCACTGCAAGCTCCGCCTCCCGGGTTTACGCCATTCTCCTGCCTCAGCCTCCCGAGTAGCTGGGACTACAGGCGCCCGCCACCTCGCCCGGCTAGTTTTTTGTTTTTTTTTTTTTTTTTTGAGACGGAGTCTCGCTCTGTCGCCCAGACTAGAGTGCAGTGGCGCAATCTCGGCTCACTGCAAGCTCCGCCTCCCGGGTTCACGCCATTCTCCGGCCTCAGCCTCCCGAGTAGCTGGGACTACAGGCGCCCGCCACTGCACCCGGCTAATTTTTTCTATTTTTAGTAGAGACGGGGTTTCACCATGGTCTCGATCTCCTGACCTTGTGATCCGCCCGCCTCGGCCTTCCAAAGTGCTGGGATTACAGGCGTGAGCCACCGCGAGATGGGGTTTCACCTTGTTAGCCAGGATGGTCTCGATCTCCTGACCTCGTGATCCGCCCATCTCAGCCTCCCAAAGTGCTGGGATTACAGGCGTGAGCCACCGCGCCCGGCCAAGTTACCTCAATTTATAGATGAGAAAACTGAGGCACAGAGTTGGAGTGACTTGCCTAACCTCATCCAGCAGGTGTGGCAGGGCTAAGATTTGAACCTAGGAAATCCAGCTCTAGAGTCTGTGCTCTTAAGCACTGTACTATAAACCTAAATTCTCCTTGTGTGATAAACATCCTGTCAAGTGAACCCCCTCCAAAACTCTATGCTTAGCTCCCCCTCAGCCCATAGTGATGGCTCCCTGAACTCCTAATGCATTTAATAGGCATAAAAAAGCTAAAGCCTTCATTGTTTTGTATCCTGCAGTCCTGTATATATATGAAAAAATTCTTTAATTATAATTATTGCATGCTATAATAGAGAATTTGGAATATGGAGACACCAAAGAATAAAATACAATACACCTGGAGATAACTACTATTCACAGATTATCTGTGTTCCTAAACTTATCTGTAAATATCATACATATATCTTTCATAATATAGGGCATTATACATATACACATTATACATAATTATGGTCATGCCATGTATATAATTTTGCATCTTGCATTTTTTGCATATTATAGTGTGAGCATTTGCCTGTTGTTAAATATTCTAAGTCACCATTATAATGAATACAATTTAATTTGTTATTTACTCTGTAGTGGACATATTGTTTCCTTCCAATTTTTTATAACTACAAACATTTCTACAACTAAATGGATCAAAGATTGTGGCTTCAAAGACTTCTGGTATGTTTGCAAAATTGCCTTTCAACAGATTGTATCTATTTATTACTTCTTCGGTAGTGGAAAACTCTAGGGTGTTTCAAGGCACCCATTGTGAAAATTTTGATGCGTCTTTACTAATGTGATAGATGATCTAGGGCAAGTGTCATGGCTCAAATTGCACTGAACCAAAGTGCTTAGGTAATAAGCACATGGTACTCCATGAGTACTCATTTAGTTAATTTTCAATAGTGATGTGGTGGGATTTGTAGAATTCTAAGATTTAGAAACTGGAGGAGATGGGACAAAATCATTTACTAAAGCTCCATATTTTGAAGATAAAGTGAGACACGGAGTAGTGAAGTAACTGTCCAAGTTTGTATAGCTGATTGGGAGCAGAGTAAGTATTATGTTTCTAGTTTTCAAGCTCTGATTGTTTTCACTATGTCACATTGTTTTTCACTTACCTTAACCCATTCACCCCGGTCTGGCCTCACTTACAGTGAGACATAGCTGCCCAAACTTGGAGGTGCAGCGTATGACCATATATCAAAAAAATCAATGTTTTCAACACTTTGGGTCTAAGATACAGGGATTCTGATTAACCTCACCAAACAGTCCAACTCTGTCATTATTTAATTTCTCCTTTTCCTGCTTAGAGCTTCCCAGGTGCCAGTGTTTAAGATCAAATGGAGGGAATGTGAAGATGGGGACCTGAAATATGGCCTGTCCCTCACAGACTGAGACCTTAGACCCTGTGATGCTGTTTAGTGCTTTGTACTTGGAAATAGGATTCTTAGGGCTTATGGGTTTAAGTGGTAGTTGCAATGTCTGGCTGTGTGGCCTTTCCCCTCTACTACCATGGTATTGAGAAAAGGAAATCAATGGAAGCTGGCTCAGCTTGACTGAATCTTGCACCTGGAACCAGTTCTCTGAGCTGTCATCTTAATACAGCCTTGCTCTGCAGGTTCAGAGGTGTGGAAGTTGGGAGGTTGAGCCCAGGAGTTTGAGACCAGCCTGGGTAACATAGGGAGACGCCATATCTATAAAAAATACAAAATTAGCCAGGTGTGGTAGTATGCAACTGTAAAGCTACTTGGAGAGGCTGAGGTGGGAGGACCACTTGAGCCCTGGAGGGCAAAGCTGCAGTGAGCTGTGATCGTGCCACTGCACTCCAGCCTGGCCAACACAGTTGGACTCTGTCTAAAAACAAGAAGTGTGGAAATCCTCACTGCCCTCACTATTTTTGCATTTCCCCAAAGACCAGTTGGTTTCCCAGAAAGGTCTGGGTAGCATGCATTAATATTTCTATGTATTGATAATGTGGAATGAAAAGTAAAGGCAATGACTTTTTGCAGTTTAATCTTTTTTTTGATATTGTGATAATTAAGCCATAGAAAGGTTAGTAGTTTCGAGGCAGAACATACAAGTTAAATTCATACCCACCCATATTGCTAATAAGATTGACTAACATTTCCAAGGCAAGATATTTCCTTATCCTTCTTAGTTTTCAGAATAACCTACCTATATCGCTCCTCCTGCCCTTAACAAAGAACAGAGGATGTAACTAGTTGATTATAAGAATTATTTTGAATTAAAATTTCCCTATTAAAAAAATTGAAAAAGAAACCTGCTTTGAAAAATGTCTCACCTTCAGGGAAAGGTGAATGCCTGAATGCTGTTATGCTGTTTATTATGCTTTTGGATGAGAAACTTTATTCACTCAACAAATATTTCTTAAGGGCCTATGTGATGGTTAATTATAAGTGTCAACTTGACTGGATTAAGAGCTATCTAGTTAGTTAGTGAAGTGTCACTTCTGGGTGTGTCTGTGCGGTGTTCCCGGAGGAGATCAGTATGTGGGTAGGTGGACAGACCAGTGGGGTAGATCTGCCCTGAGTGTGGATATGGAACATCCAATCTGCCTGGAGGCCCAGATAGACAGAAAAGGCAGAGAAAAGGTGATTTCCTCAATCTCTCTCTCTCTCTCTCTCCTCTCTCCCTCTCTCTCTCTCCTGAAGCTGAGACACTCTTCTTTTCCTGCCCTTTGGCATCAAACTCCAGGCTCTCCAGCCTTTGGACTCCAGTATTTATACCAGCAGCCCCCACTACCCCACTCTCAGGTTCTCAGGCCTTTGGCCTTAGACTAAGAATTAACATTGGCTTTCCTGGTTGTGAGGCTTTCGGACTTGGACTGAGCCACACTACTGGCATCCAGTGTCTCCAGTTTGCAGATGGGTTCCTGTGGGACTTCTTGGCCTCCATAATTGTGTGAGCTAATTCCCCTAGTACGTACGCTTTTGTCTATCTGTCTGTCTGGAGAACTCTGACTGATACAGACTATTATGTGATACTCATTGTGTAAGGCATTGGGGATGTAGCAGTGAGCAAAATGTAGACCTTGCTTTCACGGAGTTTGTAGTCTTGAGGAACAAAAAGACAAATTCTTCTGGGAATTCTTCCCAGTAGTGGAGACATCTAGGCTGAGACCTGAGGAGTGAGAAATCTCAGTTACCCAGGACTGAAGAATATGCCTACCATGATTGGATCTGGAAATGGGAAAGTGGGGATTCAGTATTTGACTTGACTGTTAATGTGGATGTACACATGCAACATGTTAAAGAAGGAGAACCATGAGAATATTTAGGTTTAATAACAGAGTCTTTATCTCAAAAAATGTTTTCTGCTACTTTAGAGCCTAAATTTTGTTTCTTCAGTTGGGCTGGCCTAACAGGTAGGGGTAGATTGAAGTTCTCAAGTTCCAATCACAAAGACATTCTCTTTGGTCCCCACTTCATCAGTTCCAGCAGCACCCGCCACCCCCTGCCTTGCTACTTGTTCCTTAGTTTGAAAAC
Organism: Mandrillus leucophaeus; assembly: GCF_000951045.1. Classification (NCBI taxonomy): domain Eukaryota; kingdom Metazoa; phylum Chordata; class Mammalia; order Primates; family Cercopithecidae; genus Mandrillus; species Mandrillus leucophaeus. The sequence continues at coordinate 1,601,566 of NW_012101321.1, read as the reverse complement.
TGCACGGCGGTTTTTTCTCTAGGTTGGCAGTTCTGATTAGAGTGGATTACTGCTACTTGGAAACCAGGAGAGAATAGTGTGACATGCTTTTGTGCAGTGGTACCCTTGATTGGCTGTATCTTGTCCCCTGAAGAGTTGTCATAAAGGACTGTAGGCCATCAGTTGTTACTGTATGTGTGAGCAGTGGCAGAAGTACCTGCAGATACAGTGCTGGTGATATGTTAGAAAGAAGGTATGTCTGAAACAGTCAAGACACACTTCTCTATTTTAGTGTGTAAATGGTTGCTGCAAGAGAAAAGCCACCCTGCAGAGAGGCCATAGGCTCACAGAAAGGTAAGGCTTAAGCTATAAGATCATCTAGTCTAATGTTCTTAGAAGTTTCTTTTTTTTTTTTTTAATCTTAAATCCCATAATCTCAATTATAACCTGTTGTACTCCTCCCCAAAGAACAATAACAGCTTGAAAGGCTTGTTGAAAAGTTGTAATGGGTAAGGGAAGAACTTTCTTAAACACTCTTTTCTTCCCCCCAACAAAACCTTCTGTGGAAATCCAGAATATAAATTTGATAAAACACAGTGAATTGACACCTTAGAGAGTTTTAATATTCACCATTTTTAAAAATATGTGAAGCACCGCTCCTCTCCAAAGCTCTTGGATTCTGGTAGGCACAGATGGAAAAATAGCTCATAGTAATGGCTCACTTTTGTCAGTACTTGCAGTGAGAAAGACTCAGTGCTAGGCTGGGCGCAGTGGCTCATGCATGTAATCTCAGCACTTTTGGAGGCTGAGGCGGGTGGATCACCTGAGTTCAGGAGTTCGAGACCAGCCTGGCCAACATGGTGAAACCCCGTCTCTACTAAAAACATAAAAATTAGCCGGGCATGGTGGCGGGTGCTTGTAATCCCAGCTACTCGGGAGGCTTAGGCAGGAGAATCACTTGAACCTGGGAGGTAGAGGTTGCCGTGAGCCTAAGTCACACCAATGCACTCCAGCCTGGGCCACAGAGCGAGACTCCCTCTCAAAAGAAAAAAAAAAAAAAAAAGATTGTACTGAGCACTTACCCACAGTGTCACATTTAATCTCCCCAGCAGTCCCATGAGGTAGGCACCATTATCATCACCTCTATTTTACAGATGAGGCATTAAGCTTAGAGTGGTTTAATGTCCTGCTGAAGGTTACATGGCTAGTAAGTGCTAGAACTTGTGCTTGAATCTGGGTCTCCATAACTAACCATTCAATGCCTTTAATTAATAATCTAGTGGACTCTTATCACTAGATGCCACAAGTTCATGCCAGCACCAGCACTGGGACCCAGGAATTCATACCCCTGGTCTAGTGTTCTTTGTACTACACCAAAATAGATAACTGCTTTGGAAATATCAGAGTAATATTTAATAAGTGAGCTAGTTCCATGGAAACAGTTTTATCGAGGCCTTTGAACCAGAGTGACTCCATTTTGAATAGGGGCTGGGTAAAATAAGACTGAGACCTGCTGGGCTGCATTTCTAGTAAGTTAGGCATTCTAAGTCACAGGATAAGATAGGAGGTCAGCACAAGTTATAGGTTATAAAGACCTTGCTGATAAAACAGTTTGAGGTGAAAAAGCCAGCTAAAACCCACCAAAACCAAGATGGCAATGAAAGTGACCTCTGGTTGTCCTCACTGCTACACTCCCATCAGCATCATGACAGTTTACAAATGACATGGCAATGTCAGAAAGTTACCCTATATGGCCGGGCACAGTGGCTCATGCCTGTAATCTGAGCACTTTGGGAGGCTGAGCCAGATAGATCACCTGAGGTCTGGAGTTCGAGACCAGCCTGGCCAACATGGCACCACCCTGTCTCTACTAAAAATGCAAAAATTAGCCAGGTGTGGTGGTGCATACCCGTAATCCCAACTACTTGGTATTAGAAATGCAAAGTGCTTGTTCCCCAGTGCCATAAAGAAATAGCACTCGAACATAAATTTAATTTTCTCAGCAGGGCAACTTTTACTTTCTGCAGAAAGGGTGCCCCTCGCAGATGGAACAATGGTGAGAGCACACCTGGACAGGGGAGAGGCAGGAGTTCTTATTCCTGATGCAGGTATTCCATACTGCTGTGTTGTTCCCCTATTGGCTAGGGTTGGACTGCACAGTCTAAACTAATTATGATTGGCTATTTTAAAGAGGGCAGGGGCATGAGCCAGAGTGGTGGGGTGAATAGTTTGGCAGGAAGGACGGTTAGAAACAGGTAACTAAAGGTGACTTAGGTCAGAGCAGGTGATCGGAATGAGTTAGGACAGAGCAGGTGACCAGGGGAACAGATGTGAACTACTGATTTGGACTGGTAGGAAAGTATTTACTGAAACTAGAAGGAAGTGGGCGAGAGAACCAGGAAGCTAAACTTTAAAATGGAGAGTCAAAGAATAAGAGAGCTGAACATACTGACATACTGATTCTTTGAAGAGAAACTTGGGGTTCACTATATTTAACATTGGGAGGCTGAGGCTGGAGAATTGCTTGAACTTGGGAGGTGGAGATTGCAGTGAGCCAAGATCATACCACTGTACTCCAGCCTGGGTGACAGAGTGAGACTCTGTCTCAAAAAGAAAAAAAAAAAAAAAAAAAGTTACCCTATATGGTCTGAAAAGGGGAGGAACCCTCAGCTCTGGGAATTGCCTATGCCTTTCCCAGGAAACTCATGAATAATCCACCTTTTGTTTAGTATATAATAAAAAAATAAGCATAAAAATGGTCAATCAGCCACCCTCAGGGCTGCTCTGCCTATGGAGTAGCCATTCTTTATTCCTTTACTTTCTTAATAAACTTACTTTCACTTTACTCTATGGACTCACCTTGAATTCTTGCACGAGATCCAAGAGCCCTCTTTTGGGGTCTGGATCGGGATCCCTTTCTGGCAAGTTTCCTTAAAAAAAAATGTAGTATGGGACACATGTTCTTTTTTTAATGTAGCTTAAAAAAGACTAGCCTGTAGTCTTTGAAAGAGAGATGAGTATGTGTTAAAGTAAAGGGGAAAATCTCTCCTTCCTTCTCTTTTCTCCCTTACTGTCTACTTTTGTAATCAGAAGATTTAGACTTGAAAAATCTTTAAATAGGATTTGTTTTTGAAAGAACAAGTGAGTGACAGGATTATTTTTCTTGTTCTCCAGGTTGTTGGTATTTATTTGTTTGCCTGTTTATATTTTTAAGTTTTTTATTTTTAATTTTTGTGGGTACATAGTAGGTGTATGCATTTATGGGACACATGAGCTGTTTTGATACAGGCATGCAATATAAAATAATCACATAATAGATAATGGGGTATCCATCCCTCAAGCATTCATCCTTCATGTTACAAACAATCCAATTGTACTCTGATTTTAAAATGCATAATTAAGTTATTATTGACTGTAATCACCCTGCTATGCTATCGAAGAGTAGGTCTTATTCATTCTTTCTATTTTTTGTACCCATTAGCCATCCCCACCTCCCCCTGAAAACCTATGTGTGTATTTTTAAATTAGCCAAATTTTCTAGTAGCCTCACATGAAGGGTAAATAGTTTTAAAATGGTAATGTAAGTACGTAGAGTAAAAGCTAGTTTTTGTGTTCATTCTTAAGATTGGTTTGGTGTCATTTAGAACTATTAAAGGTGGAATATTAGAAAATATTGATTGAACTTACTGAAATAGCTTTGGTGTGTTTTCATTAGTTTGTCTAGCAAAGTAATATTCTTTACTGGTTTTTGAAGGCTTGTACCATTTACAAGATTTCTGAATTTAAAAAGCTAATATTTTCCCTCTCTCTAAGTGTCTTTAATAACCTTAGATATGTAGTTTCTTAGTTGATGGATACTGATGGTTCTAGTTGCTTGACATCCTGGGATGCAGAGACTCTGAGGTGGAGATTTACCTGCAGGAGTTTGTTAGGGTACATTCTCTGAATCAGCACCTGTGGGGGAGAGAAGCAGGACTGTGCAGAGGATGATGATGGACTGCCATCAAGTCCTTTCTAAGGCCTAGGCTGACCCTACAGGAAACTCTGAAACTGGGTTGACCCCCTCAGGATTGTCCTGAGTTGGGGTTGGGGGCAACATCCTCCTTTAGTCATGGATATGAACTGCCCTTAATCATGGGCAAATCATGGGCAAAGCAGCCCTCTTTGGCAGAGGGAAACTTCTGGAGAGGGCTGACAGCCAACAGCACTCTTAGCAGCTGGGAGAATAAATTTTTTGGTCCTGGAGGGGTTTAGGGGGACCTGAGAGCATCCATTACAGTGCTATTAATGCTTGAAATTTAGTAAAAGGGTAGGGGAAGTGGACAAAAGGTCATCAGATAATCTCTGTGTGATGAACATAGTGTTAAGGTAGATAGGTAATTGTGCAAGTATAACTAAGATTCAATGCCATCCCCATCAAGATACCAATGACTTTCTTCACAGAATAGGAAAAAACTACTTTAAAGTTCATATGGAACCAAAAAAGAGCCTGCATTGCCAAGACAATCCTAAGCAAAAAGAACAAAGCTGGAGGCATCATGCTACGTGACTTCAAACTATACTACAAGGCTATAGTAATCAAAACAGCATGGGACTGGTACCAAAACAGAGATATAGACCAGTGGAACAGAACAGAGGCCTCAGAAATAACACCACACATCTACAACCATCTGATCTTTGACAAAGCTGACAAAAACAAGAAATGGGAAAGGATTCCCTATTTAATAAATGGTGTTGGGAAAACTGGCTAGCCATATGTAGAAAGTTGAAACTGGATCCCTTCGTTATGCCTTATACAAAAATTAATTCAAGATGGATTAAAGACTGAAATGTTAGACCTAAAACCATAAAAACCCTAGAAGAAAACCTAGGCAATACCATTTAGGACATAGGCACGGGCAAGGACTTCATGGCTAAAACGCCAAAAGCAATGGCAACAAAAGCCAAAATAGACAAATGGGGTCTAATTAAACTAAAGAGCTTCTGCACAGCAAAAGAAACTACCATCAGAGTGAACAGGCAACCTACAGAATGGAAGAAAATTTTTGCAATCTACTCATCTGACAAAGGGCTAATATCCAGAATCTACAAAGAACTTAAACAAATTTGCAAGAAAAAATCAAACAACCCCATCAAAAAGTGGGCAAAGGATATGAACAGATACTTTTCAAAAGAAGACATTTATGTAGCCAACAGACACATAAAAAGTACTCATCATCACTGGTCATCAGAAATGGAAATCAAAACCACAATGAGATACCATCTCACACTAGTTAGAATGGCAATCATTAAAAAGTCAGGAAACAACAGATGCTGGAGAGGATGTGGAGTAATAGGAATGCTTTTACACCGTTGGTGGGAGTGTAAACTGGTTCAACCATTGTGAAAGACAGTGTGGCAATTCCTCAAGTATCTAGAACTAGAAATACCATTTGACCCAGCCATCCCATTACTGGCTATGTACCCAAAGGATTATAAATCATGCTACTATAAAGACACATGCACCCGTATGTTTATTGTGGCACTATTCGCAAGAGCAAAGACTTGGAACCAATCCAAATGTCCATCAATGATAGACTGGATTAAGAAAATGTGACACTGATAATCATGGCGCCCCTCAGAACCACTGTGTCGCTGTGGAGCCTCCTGAGGGGTTCTGCAGGTGTGGAAAGGGTCTGTTTCTGGGCTCGAATCCAGCCCTGGCATGGTGGCCTGCTCCAACCGCTACCTTGCTCTTTCGAGGTGGGGCTGCCACGCTGCTGGTCAGCTCCGAGGCCGCAGAATCTGGTAGCCCAGATACCAAGAAACCTACATTTATGGATGAAGAAGTTCAAAGCATACTCATGAAAATGACAGGCTTGAACTTGCAGAAGACTTTTAAACCAGCTGTACAAGAACTGAAGCCACCAACCTATAAGCTAATAACTCAGGCACAATTGGAAGAGGCTACAAGACAGGCAGTTGAGGCAGCTAAAGTACGATTAAAAATGCCACCGGTTCTGGAAGAGCGAGTACCAATAAATGATGTGTTAGCTGAAGATACGATTTTGGAAGGAACAGAAACAACCAAATATATGTTTACTGATATATCATATAGCATACCACACCGGGAGCGTTTTATTGTCATTAGAGAACCAAGTGGCACACTACGCAAAGCCTCTTGGGAAGAACGGGACCGGATGATGCAAGTTTATTTCCCAAAAGAAGGTCGTAAAGTTTTGACACCAATAATTTTCAAGGAGGAAAATCTTAGGACTATGTATAGCCAGGACAGGCATGCTGATGTCCTCAATCTCTGCTTTGCCCAGTTTGAGCCAGATTCCGCTGAGTATATCAAGGTTCATCACGAGACCTATGGAAGATATAGATAAACACGGAAAATATGACCTTTTACGTTCAACAAGATACTTTGGTGGAATGGTGTGGTATTTTGTAAATAATAAAAAGATTGATGGTTTGCTGATTGACCAGATTCAGAGAGATTTAATCGATGACGCAACCAGCTTGGTCCAGCTGTATCACATACTCCATCCAGACGGCCAGTCGGCTCGAGAGGACAAGGATCAGGCTGCTGAGGGAATAAATTTAATCAAGGTCTTTGCAAAAACAGAAGCACAGAAGGGAGCCTATGTAGAACTAACACTGCAAACTTATCAAGAAGCACTCAGTCGCCATTCTGCAGCTTCCTAAAAATATTTTTAAAATACATTTATTTTACTAAATACTGACTACATTTCTCTGTTAATATTGAGCTAAACGTTAAAAAATGACCGGATTAAAAGGTATCAATTTGTAGTTCTCCCTACAAAGCAAAAATTGTTACCCTATTCACTTTTCTAGGCTACAAGGGTATTTGAGTGCCTGGTTATGAATTTCTTGAATCATGTTAGATGAGTGTACAGTTAAAAAGTATGGTTTTTTTTGTGTGTGTGTTACCAAATAAGGTAAATGGTAATTTAGACAGACCCCAGCTTAATGAGGTCAGAGGAACAGAGGTTTCACATCCTGACTCCAGAAATGGGTAGCTGCTAGATAAAATTGGAGCAAGACCTGTGGAATGATGCAATGAGGTCAAGAAAAAGAGTTTAGAGAATTACAGCATGGATGTTCAGCTCTAAGAAAAATGTGATTGACAGCATTTGAAAATGCAGATTTAGTTATGCAAAGAAAAGAGAGTGGGGCTGATCCCTAGGCAAGGTGTAGTTTCGGCTCAGCCTTCTAAAACTAGAAGCCTATTTTCATTGTTGAGAAAGGAAACAGAAGTATCTTCCATTAATTCAGAAGGTTTTAGGAGATACGGTCTAATAGTATGGAAAAAATCAAAGCCCATGTCTGTTTTAGTTAACAAGGAAAACACAGTGATTTAAATGCTGCACATAAACTCTTCTTAAGATGATATGGGCATTATGTTCCCAGTGGTCCACAGTATTTACATATAAAAATCTAAGAAATTTCTCATAGTCCAAAGCGCTGTGGTCAGGGTAGCAATCAATACCTATATATAATAATGATCTGTTTAGTCAGGTAAATGGAAAGCATTACAGTCAATCATCCAAATATCTTCATCCAGATTGATATCTGTTATGTCAATATCTTCTAATTCCAAATTATCCAAATCTACTTCTAGTTCGAGTAAACTCTGCAAACAAAAGAGGGTAATTAAGTTTTACAGTACTGTTAAAGGGAAGTTATCTGTGGGTTCATGATCCAAAGTGAGAACTAAAATTTTCTTAATAGTCAAAAAAACATCTTCCCATTTCAAAGCCGCTGCTCTGAAACTTGATTCTGTCTCTTAAACCACAGAGGCCTATGTATTCTCCAAATATTGATGGGGAGGAGGATGGGGTAGAGGGAGGTTTGAGTATGATGTCTGACCTACCTTTTCTTCTTTGTTGGCTGTGTGGGAGGCCACAATAACTGGAATAGGAGAAGCAGGTTTCCCATCAAGTTCCTGAAACCCCAAGTGAAGATATTTATGAAGACAAGGAAATTTACTCAGGAATTTAAAGTTTTCCCCCAAGAGAAGGATGATCAGAATTAGGAAGTGGGAGATGATGTTTAAAAGTGAACCATCTCAGCCAAATTTATCACATGAAGTACTCTGCTGACCTGTTGAGCTGTAGAGCTTGAGGGCTGAAAGCCTTTTTTTGCCTCTTCCATGACGTTTCTCTCTTCATTTGGCTATTGGAGAATAAAGCAATGATGAAATGAGATATTTTGAAATCATAACTTACCTATGAACTTGGCCTAAATCCCATATATCAGCTCTTAATTTAAAAAAAAAGTATCTACTGCAGTTCCAAATCTGAAGTCACGAATGTACTTCCACCCTGTAGTTACAATAAATGAAGCTTGATATCCTGGCCACTCACTGTGAGAAAAAAGAAAATATGGCACATATATACCATGGAATACTATGCAGCCATTAAAAAAGGATGAGTTCATGTCCTTTGCAGGGACATAGATGAAGCTGGAAACCATCATTCTGAGCAAACTGTCACAAGGACAGAAAACCAAACACTGCATGTTCTCACTCATAGGTGGGAATTGAACAATGAGAACATTTGGACACAGGGTGGTGAACATCACACACTGGGGCCTGTCATGGGGTGGAGGGGTGGGGGAGGGATAGCATTAGGAGAAATACCTAATGTAAATGATGAGTTAATGGGTGCAGCAAAGCATCACGGTGCATGTATACATATGTAACAGACCTGCACGTTGTGCACATGTACCCTAGAACTTAAAGTATAATTAAAAAAAACAAAAACAAAAACCGAAAACAAAAACAAAAAGATGTAATCCATTAACAGATCCATTTCTCCCGGGTGTGTGTGTGTTTATGTTAAGGAGGTTTGGTACATAACTCTGTAAAAATAGAACCACCTTTCTTACACAATTTATTTGATTCATGGTGTGATTTGTTCTAGTGTTAAATTCCAAACCTGGCTAAGCCACAGATCTTTAAATTGCACATACAGGAATGTGCTTTGTATTATAATTATTTGAGGAAAAATCTGGGACTATGTGACATGGAGAAGATGAATATGATCAGCAGAAATTTTATAAAACCAGGAGTCAAATTGCAGAATCTGATCCACAGTGGGAGATTTAATATGAAGATCAATGTGATGAATGACTTGAATTTTTATTTTTATTTTATATAATATCACATGGTTTTGTATTTCATAAACAATTACAAGAAAATCACATATAATTACATCTTAATTTGCTAATTTAAATTGTATTAAAACACGGAATATATACAGCTGAATTTATGGGCTATTCCTTGTATTATTGATCAGTATCTGCCATGGGAAAGGGAAGAAACAAACATTTTTTAGTCCGCATTTTGGGTAGTTTATCTCTCAATACAGTTAACGTATCCTTTCCTTTAGAATAAAGTAATTAATTGAGATACTTTAAGTGATTAATATTTAGTGCTTTTTTTCTTTTTCCTGGTAGGATAATCAGTTTTGTTTATATTTCTAACATGTATTAGAATTACTAACCAGTTGGACTCGATTTATGTAGCTAGACTTGACTTAACCAGGGAAATGGAATATCTGTAGTGGCTGAAATGCCAAGTTTCTAGACTGAGTGATACATTGTGGTGGTAGCAATGACTAGTAAACCAGTTGTTACACCTTCTTCAAGTCATTGTTTTGCCTATTTGCAATCTTTTAATATCTCTAAAAGTTGGATTTGTGATAGGTGAAAGTTTCAAGACACTGTTCTGTTGACCTTATGGCCAAGCAAACAAACAAACAAAAAACAAGTGTAGAGCTTTCATTAGAGACTGAATTGGAGGAAATCACATCATGTTTTTATCAGCACTCTTGTTATTTGCTTAAGTGAATTGCTTCCTTGTATCACCCTCGGATCTATTCCTATGCAAACAAGGTATTTATGCAGGAGTTCCTTCCTGGTAAAGCCATTCCTAAGCCCCTCTTCTGATCACAGCTGACCATTGACTCCTGGCTCCCATCCAGTCCTCCCAGTGCTCTGACTTTGCTTCTTACTACCCATGTGACCAGTCACTTTTCTCTAGGCTTCAGTTTCTTCATCTGTAAATGGGGATGGCGCCCTACCTCAGTGGGTGGTTGTAAGAATTGAACAGACAATTTAGTGTGGTGCCTGGCACAGAGTAAGTGCCCAATAAGCAGTGGCTTTTCTCACTGGTGGCTGTTACTGTTACCTGCTGATGCAAACACCTCTCCATAGTAAGCTGCTTATCCCTGACGCCTGGGACTAGATTTTATTCATATCCCCACACTGCACATCTTGGGCTCTTGGATTAAATGCTTACTAAATCAATACATGAATAACATAAAAATGTGATCCCTACCTTCAAGGAGACCAGACTGATTCTGAAATAATCACAGCACAAAGCAGAAACTACATCACCATAGGGAGATGTAGTTAAAATAAAAGGTTTAGAGGAGAAAGATATTAATAGGCAGGTTTAAGGCAGGTACTTAGTAGGCACTTTGTTCAGCGTAGTGTTTTTGATGTTGGTAGCCAAAGGTTTTGGGATGCTGAAAATTTCTGGACATGTTCTATTTCTACTGTGAAATTTTTCACCCTTCAGTTTTAATGACAACTTGTTCTTTTACTTGCACATGTGACAGGGATGGACGAGTGCTCCCTTTTAGCCCACGCAGGTGGAATGAAATCTGAGGGCATCTGTTAAAAGCATCCAGTTTCTTTTTACACTTTTGCAACCATTTACTAAATATGTTTTCATTTCTTCTGGTTTGCTATTAGACTGAATACAATAATTTCATATGCCTTGTTGTAGTTAGTGTGTGTAGATAATTCAAACATTTTTGCGTTTTTAAAACTTCCATTATATAGTTATTCCACTTAATGACTTTGAAAAGATTCTTTCTCCAGAGAGAGAGAGTCAAACCGGAATTAGTTATTTTTTAATCACTTTTTTGGGACAGCATGTTCTGCTTTGTGGTTCTCCCCTCCAATCACATAAGCTAGATTTACTTGAGAAATCATAGGGGGCTCTGTTCAGGCAGTTACTTGTTTGATTCCCCCAGAGGCACTGGCTCTTTGATCTTCTACTAGTGTAACTCCTCTGATCTTTTATTCTGTAAGGTGTTTGTGTCTCTGTATGATGGATGTTTCACTGACCCAAGTAAATGGAAGAACATTTTCTCTAGCCTTTAAATGTATTGCTTTCCTTGTTCTTTCAAAAAACATACTTTTCTTGAGTAAGAACATTTAGAGGCATCTGGCATCAAATCAACAGAATTGTGGCCTTTAATGGAATTTGAGGCACTGTGAAGTGGTTTGATTGGTAAGAATCCATTTTTGTCTCTTTCTCCTTGACTGTGCCCCCGCTTACACAATAACAAAAACAACTCTTCTCCTCCTCCTCTTATTTTTCGAAACAAGAGTATCTGATTTCATTGAATTCTGTACTTTTTTATTTTACTTTTTTGAAATAAAAAAGTTCTTAAAAGGTTTTTATTGTCACTTTCATTTTCTTCCTTGAAGGGGAGGAAAAACTCTCAACTGTGTACAGAGTAAATTAAATTACGAGAAAAATAACCTATGGAGTTAAACAAGATGAACTGAGGTTTTGGAACAAATCTAAGAATTGCCTTGATGTTGTAGATAGTTTAATCCATGATTCAGAGATATATTAGTCACTTTGATAGACTGTTGATTTGACTAATTACCCCGAAGGCTGACTGGCTGACTGAATTGCTCAAGTCAGCTAGTAATTTTGATCAAATCAGCGAGTAATTATGGTTTTGTGCAAGCAACAAATATAGAATACTGATTATGTTAGACTAAAGAAGATGTCATTGTGATATAATCATATAAAATATTTAATTCAAGCACCATAGCGTTCTTTTTATTTTTTCTTACTCTAAGGTTTACATTCTCAGAACAAATAATAGAAAAAGTTGTGGCAACTTTTTGGAGAGAATAATTTTATTCTCTCAATAAACAATGCATAAATGTGAACGATTCTCTGGTGCTAAGGTAAATACTCTTATATTTTAAGTGTACTTTAATTATAATATGCATATTTTGGGAGCCTTCAGAACTAAATATGGTCAGATTTTTAAAGCTGAAAGTTCTCTTTACATTTCTCATAGAAAGAAGCTAGAAAGGAGCAACTTATATGGGAAAGCTGGAAGTTACTGCTGCTAATTTCCTTACCAGTTCATTCTATAATTATTAATATTAGTATGATCAGGTCCACTAAAATCCAGATGCTTGTATTTGTTTGGTTTCTATTCTGTCATCATCCTTTCCCTCACTTTTGAAAATTCTTTCTACAGAGGATGATGTTTATTATTGAATTCTAATTAGCAGTGTTTGTATGCTATATTTGTGGGTTTTCAAAACATTTTAGAAACACAGACATGTTTACTTAATGGAAAAATCTGTCTTTAATTTTACTTGAGTTGTTGGATGGCTTACCTGTATTATATTCCTTTTCTATGGAAGCAGGAAATATAATTTACTTGGAACTCTGTGTAGATTTCAGTGTATAATTAGTAACGTTTGTGAAGCCCCTCCAGGGTACTCCAGTTTTGTGTAGTCTTTTCATTTATTGTATATGTTCTTGGCATTATCTGCCACTTAAAACCAGAGATTGAAAGGGAGAGGTGGAGAGAGGGAGGACAATCACTTGCAAGGTTAGGATAATTTTGAGTTTATTCTTCAGGAATTATAGATGTATACCTGCCCTTTCCACCAGCCTCTCATAGTGTGGGTGTCTCTCTGTGCTGAAAGTAGTTCTTGCATTTGAAGACATACATTATTTTTTGAACAACCTGACCCCAAATGCTTACTGCATTGTTGAATATTCAGCTGTTTCTCCAACTTAATGAGAAAAAAAAATGTGTTGGTTTCCAACAGATGCCTTACTAAGGGATGTTTGGTGGTAATTTTTGGTATTTTAATATTTTGCCATATTCAGTAACATCAGAACCTAGTCCTCAGATATTGCAATTTCACTCTAATAGTATTGAGTCAGATAATAAATTTTTGGTAATTCCCTAATGCAGAAAATGGAAGTGGATTATTGTGAATACATGTGTTAATAACATATAAAATTATTTTTACAAAAAAGGAACTACCTAGGTTCCTCTTTTGCTACCTAGTTGCTCTTCACAACTCCTTTGATTTTAGAAGTCAATTAACTCCAAAGTGCAGGATGCTTTCAAGGGGGAAGTAGGAACCTTGTCTATTCTTGCTCATTGTTTTCTACCTGAAGCACCAACTCTAGGGAGCAGTAGTGCCAAATGCCAAATCTATCTGAAGCAAAACTTAATTTAGAATAGCCTTTGATTTTTCTTTTCTTGCTTTTACTTTCTCTTTTTTCTCCCTGTACAAAAGACATTGATACACACATGCTAATTTAGTGGAGAAGACTTTTAATTAAAGAAGCATAGATAGCCTGAAACCATTCAAGTGTATGCCAGTCACTCTAGAGGCAAGTGTAGATGAATTGAAGCAGAATATGGGAGAGTTGTGATCTACCCACTTGCTTCTGGAGGCTTATGGATAAATTAATGCATTCTTCTCCATAGAGACAGCCTCTCTGCTTGGAGGGGTGGCGGCCATCTAGTCAATAAGCCATCTTTGCTGTGACAGAGGAGTTGCTCAGTGTAAGTTGTTTCAGCTTTTACTTTTATTTCTTGGAAGTACAGCATGGTAAGCCTAAATTCTGGACCTCCAAGCAGATATTAGAGCCTCCATTATCCTTTGCTAATTGAAGGTGACACGGGGCTTTTTCTATTGCAGGGTCTCTGAAAAGGCAACAACTATTGCTTATTATTTACATCTGTATGCTGAACTAGACTTACACGTGTATGTGTGTATGTGCTACAGTGTATGTTGCTCTAGGTACAAGGGAGAGACATTGAGAATATACTCTTTGTTGAGTGAGATACAGTACTGCTTTATTCAGGGGTAAACAATCTCATCAAAATTTCACCAAATGATGCTTGCGACAAAACGAAAGCTTCAAAGCAGTTAGATCTGCCGTTAGTGAGTGCAATATTTTAAAGAGGAAGTTTAAGAAACTTATTTACAGGTGCGTAATGATACTTAGTTTTCAGAATAAATCTTAATCTGAGAGAATAGGTTTTTGCGAGTAGAAGAACAATCTCATAAGAAAAGCCAATTTAAGAGTTGTGGTGTAGTCAGGCGCAGTGGCACATGCCTGTAATCCGAGCACTTTGGGAGGCTGAGGTGGAAAGATCACTAGAGCTTACGAGTTCGAGACCAGCTTGGCCAACATAGTGAAACCGTGTCGCTGCTAAACGTACAAAAATTAGCCAAGTGTGGTGGTGCACGCCTGTATTCCCAGCTACTCAGGAGGCTGAGACATGAGAATCGCTTGAACCCAGGAGGCGGGAGTTGCAGTGAACCAAGATCGTGTCACTGTACTCCAGCCTGATGACAGGGCAAGACCCTGTCAAAAAAAAAAAAAGAAAAAAAGTTGTGGTGAATAGTGGTCAAACTGCTCAAGTGAAGTTACAGTAAGCTGAATGCAGGAAGCTTTTCTGGATATGAGAAACTTTGTAGTGAGCTACATTAAGTTTGACCGATTTTGTTGTTCCTTAAAAAGAGGTCCTAGAAAAAATTGTTGAGAACCACTGAGGCTCCCTGAAAGGGTTTTGGGGAACCCCAGGGTCCCTCAGACCACATTTGGGGAACCACTGATCTAGACTGACAAAAACTTTGGCAGAAGATTAATTTTACAAATTCCTAGAGTTAGGAATCTCTTAGACTGAAGGTAAATTGCATACATTTAATTCACTGAGTATCGTGCAACAATAATATTAAGACAACCACTTAAAAAGTGCTTCTAAAAATAAGACTACTACTCTTCTGAATTATTTACATTTTCCTGATATGTTATTTTTGTATATATTTATTCCATTGGAAGTTAGCAAGTCTTCTAGGTACAGATGTAGTTGGTTTTCCTTTATGTGTTTTCTGTTAAATCTCTTTCAGACATTTGGTAGTCTTATGATGGAGTCAAATAGCATATTATATTAAGCTAGTCTTTTATCCCTACTCATACCCATCAGGCTATACTCATTTGGCAGGTACTTTCCTTTCATATTGAGACTCAGAAGAGTCTTCAAATCTGTTGTCATTGCTATGCTTATGATAGAGCAAGTACTTTTCCTTTTATTTAAGTTGTTCTTTTGCTTTTATTTTGTTAAATAAAAAATGTTTTTGCTAAGTAGCAGATAAATATGGTACAAAATTCAAAAGTCAAAGAAGGTACAGTTTGAAAAGTGAGTCTCTCTCCTTCAGCTGTCCCCTAGCCCCCAGTGCCCTGTGCTGACTCAGCCACCTTAGAGTTCTTGTGTATCTTTTCAGAAATCTTCTATGCTTTTACAATCAGATGGGCTAATACGTTGCTTTTCTTCTTACACAAATGGTGGCATACTGTATTTGCTGTTCTGTTTACATTTTGGCAACCTTCTCCTATCAGTACATTAAGAGCTGTGTCTTTTTTGTTAATTGTAACATAGTATTCCATTACACAGAAGTACCATCGTTTATATAACCAAACCAGTATTGATGGATATGTAGGGTCTTTTCAGTCATTTACCATTTAAACAATGCTGCAAAGTACTAGTGTAATTAGTAGCTATAGTTAGAGAGGTACTGGTGGCTAAGAGAATGTGTCTGGGTCTGACTTGATAGTCTGAGTCAGACTCCATGATATCTGTGTGACTTTCATGAGATGAGTTCTTTTTATGTCTGCTCTATTCATAGCAGAACTTTTTGTTATCACAGAAGTCACAAAATTCCACAACTACATCTTCAGTAATACCATTAGAATGTGAACTGACTATTAGCGTGTTTTGGGACTCGATTCTCAATGGTTTTACCACGAATGCATCTTTAAAGTGGGTTTTAAACTTTTTTGAAGTGGGGCACCTCATGGACCCTTTTTAGAATTGGCTGAAAACTACGGCTACCTCTCTTCAGAAAAATATGCCCACAGTTTGTGAGATTCATAGATCTCATATGGAATTATGGAATTTTGGAAAATATATGGAATTTTACTGTTATTTCACTAATTACACTTAGTACTTTTATGTCATGTGTGGATGAAGAACCTTTTTGAAAGGATGTTTTTCATGTTTCAAAAGGTAAGCATCACATCATCTGGGTAACACCATAGGTTGCAAAGCTGCACATGTTCACATGAAGGGATTTAAAGCACTGGGTGGGGAACTAATTCTGATTGATAAAACTGTAGATACAGGTATTAGACTAAACAGCATCACTCGTCAAAGGTACCTACTTTTCCAGAGAACATGACCAAGACAAAAACTTACATTTCTTTTTTTTTCCAGGAACATTTTTGGAAAGAACTTTATGAAGTGAGAGGGTTCTTCTTAGAAAGATTCAGAGCATCTACTTCAAGTCTCTCCTTTCAAGTTCTACCCTATAGAAGTTGTCAGATCATTTTTTTCTGCATTTACCTTAGTCAACTTTTAGGGTTTTGTGGCAGAAATCTTAAACAAGGTGTTTTTTAGTAGCTTTCAACAAAATAGTGATGTAAAAGGATGGTTTATACTATCAAGAGTACAGTGATCAGTTGGGTTGTTGGGGAGACTTTCCCCAAAAATGATCCAATTTTTAGGTTCCAACAAATCACCCTACGTTTATAAGAAACTTTTCTGTTCAATCACCAATGAGCTGATGTCTCAATACTTGCTATCAATTTCAAAATACATAATTTTTACATTCTAAATCCTTGCCTGTAGGGGTTTAATTTCTTCTTTAAAAAATTTTTTTAAAGTTTTGATCTTTATCGAGGTATAATTGATCTACTTAGTTTCTTAAATAGCTTTAAAATTAAGTCCAAAAACAAATTTCAGATAGGAATTTGAATATTAATTTTAATTTTTCTTTTCACATTTATTCTGCTCATCAGTCAGTTGCATGGCACATGGGTATGACATAGTTGGTAGCCTGTTCTTGTGAAACTAAGGTGTAAAATGAGGTAGGATTGTTTCATGGGATTATTAAGTTTTAGGCATCTTGTTACTATTTTGAAGCATGTATTTTCCAAAGCTGGAAACCATTTGGAATGTGTGTATTGAGAGAATTTTCTTTGCGCGCGTTTTGTGTGTTAACTGGTGACCTAGAAGCTGGTGGAATGAAATAAGATTCTGATTTACTGAAATGATGGACGTTGTACAGTGAATGAACTGGAGTTAAACTATGGCAAGTTGAGGGAGGGTTAAGCACAAGGTCCAGAAGAATAGGGGGCTATTAGATGCTTGCTTTATATTTCACAGTCCAGCATTGCCCTGTGATATTGCGGTGAAAGAGAAAAGAGAACTGGGCCAGAAGATTAGAGCACAGGAGGATTTAGGTTTAATAGGATTTTATGAGCCTCCAAGAAGAGGTTGTCTGAGGTAGTTTGACCCAAAATGAAACACCCTCCTCAATACTGCTATTAGTTATAATTGAGGGCACAAGGTTCACCTCTCTTAAGGTGTTCCCAATATTTGATGAGTCTTCATCCTTAGATGGAATTTTACATGATAAGCACATTTACAGTAATAGACTTTTTATATATTTTTTATGTATTTAGTAGCAGCCAATTCAGGGCATTCCAAAGTACATTCTCAAACAATGAATTTTTCTATTGACAGTTGCTCAGGAAATAAACAAACAAAACCTCAACCATGGAATTATATTTACTGTGGCTGCTTCCTGTGCTGTAAGTTCCTTAAGTGAAATATGCCTTAATGGTAAAAAAGAATACAGATAGAATCCCATCTGCAACTAGAATTCTTATGAAGATTTTTGTACAAAGGCCATCATCCTTCTTTAATGATTATCTGATTACCCCTCTCCAGTTGGTATAACAGTTGTGATAAAGTACATAAAATAATGACTCAAGCTGTAAGAGACCTAAGAAATCTTACTTTAGTTCTAACTGCTTACCTAAGTGACATTCCAAAAGAAGAGTCCCATTTTTCACTCAAGGTTTCACAGCTGGTTAGAGCTAGAACTAGAGTTTTGGGAACCTACCTCCTAGCTCGAAGCTCAGATTCCCAGGTTGGGACTTTAAATTTTTAGACTTTCAGGCTTGGACTGAGTCAACAACTCTTAGCCATTATCCTTTGTTCCCTACTTTAAATCTGCCTAAATTCTCTAGCCATTTCCACAAACCCATCAGAGTGATATCAGAAGGGATGAAGAAGGAGGGGTAGAAAGGGAGCCAGCTGTGCTTTCCATCAAGTATAAGGTAGTGGTTTTGGTTTGGAAACTCACCACGAAAGACTTGGCTTTGCCTCCCTTTTATCTCTAGCACTCTGCTACCTGTGTTCTTGATCTCATCTTTCTTCTGCTCCTTTTGCTCCATCAAAATTCTTTTCCTTATATCTTCAAATTATGCGTGTTCATTGGTTCATTCCCATTAGGCCTGCAAATATAATCACTTTTCCTTGAATAAAAATGTTCCTTTGGCTCTGTCTCCCCTTAAGGTGGCTATCCTATTTATTTCCCTTAAGAATTTTGAAAAATTCATCATTAGAGGATATTTATTTAAATAGATAAAAGAATTGAAGGATGGTATGAGATAATATTTAAATGCCAAAATATTTATAGTTTAAGTTTAGTCTGATAGTAAGAAAGGGATATATCAAAATATAGTAATTGATAGTTCAGGAAAAAAAATGCGATTTTGACATATTTTTAGCTTTTCTAATTATTGTAGCTTTCCAAAGAGTCTGAAGTTGGGTAAGATGTCTATCTGGGAATGAAATTTTTACATTGGAAAAGAGATGTGATTTAGATGGCTAGAATCTGAGGTTTTATAATTATATATTTTATTATTCTGTAAGGTGGAAGCATATGTTTTGCTTTTTTCATAGTCAAATAAAAATATATATTTTTGAAAAACAGCAAATAAAATTGATACAATTCTTTGGCCAGTTATCCCTGTCTCTTAACAATATTTAATAGAATTTTTCTTTCCTTATTGATGGAAAGTATTTTTATATATAATATTAATGAGATATAAATATGGCCACTCAATAATGTCTATAGTCAGTTCTGTCTTTGCAGTGTAGAATTTATGCTGAAATATCAAGCTGTTGTATATATATTTTGACAGCTCATCTCTTTCTTGCTCATTCTCCCAACCAAAAAAGTCAACCACACCACACACCTACGCGCACCCACTTTGAGTGTTTTTTTTGTGTTGGTGGTTTTTTTGAAGAAAGATAAAAAAAATCACTCCTTGGCATCTAAGTGGTTTGTAGAGCTCTCTCTCAGGCATGAAACTTGAGTCAATGTGCATGTGTGACTTTACGGGAAGAACAGACTGCATGTGTGCCAAGAGTGGCAAGGTTTGCTTCAAACATTTTCGGCATCACGTAGCTTAGACTGAAGAGTGTAGAGGGAAAGAAAGGAGAAACGTCTGATGATGCCATATTCCTGACAGACTCACATTTAGTAACTGCAGCCCCTTTACCTACTTACCTTGGCTTCGTTCTGTCCTTTGTTCTTCTCTTGGGAGGTTTAGCTGTGATTTGAGAGTTTAATAAGAAGCTTAGAGTGGCTGCAAAAAAGGAAAAAAACACCAGTAACGGGAAAATGCAGTGTGTTGAACACCTTAGTGCTTGAGGAAATATGTCCTTATGCATCTCTCATAAATATGGAGCCATCTCTTTCCATTTTATTAATGTATTACCCTGGTGACATGCCAGTGTTTTAATACTCTAATATGGAATAAGACAGAGAGAGAGAGAGAATGAAAATATCCAACTTTTTGTTGTTCTCTGGGTGTGCTAGGTAGTATTTTTCATTTGTAGGATCTTCTGGCATACTTGTTTCCTTCTCAAACTTAGCTTGTTTGACTTGCCTCATTCCTTCTTTTCTTTTCTCTCCCAAGTTTTCTTTATATTGTAGTTTCTTCATTCATGATACATTTTAATTCTTTAGGCATCTGTTTCAAACGTATAGTTGGATAAGAATAAACGAAATGAGATGCACTTTTCTTAGAAATGTTACAAATTCCTTTAGAGAATAGGGCCAGTGATTATAGCCCTTAGAAAGGAGAATATAGTTTCCTAGAAAGAGCACTGGACTGGGAATACAGAGATTTATATTCTGTTTCTATCAAAATTAACTTGTGCTGGGCATGGTGGCCCATGCCTGTAATCCTAGCCCTTTGGGAAGCCAAAACGGGAGAATTGCTTGAGCTCAGGAGTTCGAGACCAGCCTGGGCAACATAGGGAGACCCTGTCTGTACAAAAAATGAAAAAAAATTGGACGGGTGTGGTGGCACATGCCTGTAGTCCCAGCTATTCAGGAGGCTGAGGCGGGAGGATTGCTTGTGCCCGGGAGTTCAAGGCTGCAGTGAGCTATGATGGCTTCTGCATTCCAGGCTGGGTGATGAATTGAGACTCTGTCTCTAATAAAACAACAACAACAACAACCACCACCACCACCACCACCACCACCAACCACCACCACCAACAACAGCAAACTAACTAGTAAGCTCATAGCATTGGCTATTTGTCCCGTCTCTACTGCATTCTCGCCATTTCTGAGAAGATTGCATGTAAATTCCTTCTGAAAACTAACTTGAAGGATCTTAGCATATATTTCTGTTTTTGACTTAGAAGCAATTGGCATGATGTATGTTCCTTTCATACCTTTGAAGAAGAATCTTTGAATTCTGGAGCTGGAATGACTTGAGTTTTGTAGTTTTTCGATCCCTGGGATAAATCAAAACTTTGATTTTCTTCATTATTATCACTATGTAACCTAAATAAAAGGCCTTGACATTTTCACAGAAATGTAATGTGTAGAATAATGAGGAAGTTGATTCAGAATCTTGTTTTATCTCTTATCATTTAAAACAAGGCTGTAAATGTAAATGTTTATAAGGGCTAGTGAGGTAACCTGAATGAGGTGAAGGTTCTGGCAGTAAGATCACAGGGAGTGGCAGGCACTGTGGGGACGGGAGAATGCATTCCCTGCATATATGGGGTAGCCACTCCTGATTTTTGAAACACTAGATCGACCCAATAGTAGCAAAGAGCCATAGTTGGCAGTGGACAATGTCCATTGAAAACAAGTTTGTATTATTTGGAATTTTAGTTTGGGGAATTCAATTTTAATAAAATAAAGCTATAGAAGAAACACACAGGCAGTTTTCCTTGAGTATGTGATTTGTGTACTTCTTTTAACAGGCCGTCCTTTCTGTATACCTTAACTCTCCTCCATTCTTTTTCAAAAATGTTTCTTTCCTCAGAACTATGCTTGCAAGTGTTCTGTTCTTATGTCCTAAAAATTCTTTCTAAGACCTTTTCATGATGAATAGTTGCCCTCCTATTAACAGGAGTGCTCGTTTTAAATACTTCTTAACTATTTTCCAGTGTTTAATTCTATTCCCCACAAGGAACTTAACCCCTAAGTCTCCTCTGAAGCCTACTTTCTCCCATCTTACTGTTTACAGAGAGGAACAGCTGATTGGTGTTCTCCTTGTAATACCCTTCATATTACTCTGTTGAAAATCGCTACCCCCTGTTTTCTTTTGGCATTACGAGTCTACAAACTTTTATTATGGTTTTTGTTTTCCAGGGTTCTGGTAATTGTAATTACTTTTTTCTGAACTCTTCCCAATCTGTACACTAAAAAAAATAGTATTTTCAATTATACCTAGTCCTTTTATGGACTGATCAAACTGGTGAGACAATATCACTGTCTTACTGCTTTCGTCAGTGCCACACAAATGGATCATATTCACCGTACACTCTATGACCTCAATTTCTTTTTTCCCCTACTTACTCTCTGGTAGTCAGGATTTCTTTGTATTTTTTTCCGTGTTTCACTTTTCATTTGTAAGTGTGCTGCCTTGCACTCACACCTAATAAACACTATCTTGTTTTTGATGGATCATTTCTATCTCTGATTTGTCAAGGTTACTTGGAATTCTATTATTTTTCAGAAAAGCTAGAAACTTTAACCTAGTTTATAGCCACAAAATGATTGAGAATCCTTTCAATTCTGACAGCCATTGATTTAAAAAAATATTCAATCAAATTAGACCCAGGAATCTGGGTGCTGTTTTATAATACCTCCCCCAAGTTGCATCAAGCCATTTATTTCTCTTGCTATTAACTCATGGTTTTCCTGTTACTGGGTGTTTTTAAGCTCTGCAAACATTGGTATCATAATAGGTTAGTGCAAAAATAATTGCAATTTTTGCCCTTGAAAGTAATGGCAAAAACTGCAATTACTTTTGCACCAACCTAATAGTTTCTTGCTTGATTCTAGAAACTAGACTTGAACTTGAGTGATTTAGAATAGTAATTTTGGGGGGTTGTGGCTGGTTGTAGTGGAGAGAAAAAACCCAATAATTGTTTCATTTATTCATGTAGCTTAGGTAGCATTATTATTTTGTATTTTTAGTAGCAAAGTAGGAGAAAATAGGAGAGCCTTTAGATTGAGTGTATCTGTTTTGTAGATTTTTTTCTGTGTTGGACTTTAAGAATGTCTAAGCTTTGATTTAAATTTAATAGTCAGTGTCCTATTTAATTTATGAACATAATAAAATTCATTTTTTTGTTATTGTCATTACAGGTTTTGGAAGGTGACAATGAAATGTGAAGAAGTTCCATTTCTCAAACCTGAAAGTTAGTGACTGCTACCAAATTTTAATGAAAATTAAATATGACTTAGAAGTATTGATTTATGAAGTCTTATGATGTCATCGGTTTCGACAGGAAGCAAACTCCAGCAGGCTGTGAGCCTACAGGGAGTTGACCCAGAAACATGCATGATTGTATTTAAAAACCACTGGGCACAGGTAATGTATGAATTCCACTTTTTTTGCTGGTCTCAGTAACCCCAGGGGCCTCCATCACACTGAATCAGGTGATAGGTACCTCTGTGATAGGTAACTAGATTTCTAGAAACATAGGGAGGGAAACTCTTTCAGGTAGGAAGAAAAGTAACTTTTTCATCTTGCTTTCCTAGAATAGGTATCTGGTCAAAAACCGAGGTTTTCACAAAAGCAATTAGGGTACATGCATGTTCCTTGGATATTTTTAGAAGAACAGCAGTTGTTCCTTAAAGTGACTTTTATATTGCTTTGCAATATACTTGACCATAATTACATCCTCTCTCTTTCTCTCTTCCCTGCTGATTTCCATCCAGTTCTTAAGCTCTAATAATACTAAAATACACATTTATTAAACATTTACCAAGTACTCTGTTGAGTACTTCAAATGCATTATGTCATTTAATCTTCTCTACAAACCTGTAAGGTAGCTAATGTTAGCTTCCTCATTTTACAGAAGAGGGAACAGAAAATTACCGAGGTTAAATAACTTGCTTGAGGTTATGCAGCTAGTAAGTTACTAAGCCCGTTACTTAGGCTTTGGTCTCTTGACTCCAAAGCTCATGTGTTTGATCTCTGTGCTCTACTGTTTTGCGACTGGTGGTCCCTGTGTAACTTAATGAAAAATCCCTGAGTATACCTGAATATATGTCTTCATTACAAAGTGATTACAATTTTTTTTTTTATTATTTACTTTGACTTCTCTGATCTGCTGTGTGGATAATTAAGGGTTGAATGTTCAGAAAATTTACTATCCTGCCCCTTAGGGAGTTTATAAGTAGTAAAATAAATAAAATTGGCATTCTTTACTACTTGCCCAACATTGCACTCCCCAGGTGAGCTGGTAAGTGGCTATTTATGTGACAGTTTTTAAATGACTACCCAGTTCCTTCCTGTGGCCGGAAACAGCACACGGGTCAAAGCACTGAGCCTGTAAATCGCAACAATTATAGGGGACACAGTTTAGATCAAAAACGAGCAAAATCAATTCTGCTTCAGAGCCATTTATACTTTGTAGCTTCTTGTTACTATCCAGTATAAACCTTCTCTGATTTTTTGTGCATTCTCTGACTTTTTACCATTAGAATTTTAATGAATTTGCTATGGACATTAGGGCACATATGCTTTAGTTAAGGGAAGAAAGTAATTTAGGAGTTTTCGAGATAATTAGAGTAATAACCTTTGGCTTTGCACTTTTATAAATATTTTAAAGCAGTATCTCCAAAGCGAGGTGGTGAATCCTAAGGAATGAGCCCAGTAGTCCATTGGGTGTAGGAAGAATATTTTAGAAGGTCTGTTTCTATCTTTACCTTTTACAAATTTCTGTTTTGTGTTTAAAATGTACATTATATATTTGTATATTAGTACCTGTATGATTACTAATTTATTTAGTTACTTGTGCTCATTTAAAAATCTATTAGTGCACAATCATATGTTTTTAATTGAGAACATTTTCAGCTCCAGTCATTTCATTAGGCTGAAGAAGTCTATCCTACTACGTAGTCTTCACTCCCAGCCCCATTTTGTTTGTTTGTGTATAATACCTTGGGTTATAATCATTTCTCCTGGGGTAACTGTGATGTGATCCATTTAGTATTCTGTGCCACTTTCCAAAGACATGATACATCATCAGCTTCTTGATCATATGTAGGTGGGTCATCTGCCCTGTCAGATTCTGTCCCCGGCAGGCTTTCTCCAAATGTGAGGAATGTGTCAGTACAATGTGTCACATTATTGAAAGACTGTTGGTCCCAGAATCATATTATTCATTTCCATAACAATACAAATGACTTCATTATTTTCGGACATTTTGGGTTCTCTGAAGCACAGTACAGATACATAGTACTCTCAGTGCAGACAAGTCTTGAGTTGAAGGTAAGGATAACTTTGTCAAAGGGGATGCTGTTAAGTTGTTAAATATTTTCTTTTATAAAGTTGGGACACTCATGGTCTTATTGTTGACTCAGCCATTTCTTTACCTTTGGGCAGGTGTTTTTAACCTTTTATAGGCTTAACGTTTCCTTTTAAATAAATTCGGAAAATGCTCTCAGTTGCTGCCTATAGAGGCCCTTGAGGGCCTTTCTGTTATCTTTGTGAATGAAAATACTGGTTGAAGAAATTTACATGAGTGTCAAAGTGTTATTGTTCAATGGAGATTTACTGAGCCCACACTCCAGGCATGTCACTGTAGGCATCACAGGTGGGACTTGAGAATGTATAAGCCTTGGTCTGGGCTTTAAAAAATGTATAAGCTGATTCAGATGACAATGCAAGATACATTATTACAAAATGGATAATCATTATTACATGAATTAAGTCAAGAGAAGGGGCTATCATGGCTGGAAATGACCTAAGAATGGAGAAAGTGAGATTTTGCTAGGTTGGCTATGGAAAAGGAAGGTTTTGATGACAGATAGGAAAAGAATATTTCAGAGAATGGATACTGGGAACAAATGCTCAATTTTAGCTTTTTTGAATGGTAAATATAAAGGAGGGGAATGCAAAAAAATCATAGCCAGGCAGAGATATGGGACGAAGAGTAAGATAAGGAATGAGATCTTCAGTTGGTGGGAATGAGTGATACTTACATATTGTTTTAGAGTTTCATGCGTTAGCTCTTGGCTGTGAGTTGTTGGGCTGGGGTGGGTGAAGAGCAGTTGCAGAGGATTGGGAAAAGAGCTCAAGTCTGATATAAGCTCCTAGGCCTACTGTGACTACAGTCCCTGGGTTCCCCTGAGGCGACGCAAGAAAAATCTGTAAGGCTGGTAGGGAATGAGACATAGACAAAGCTGGAAAGCATTTTATTTGCCCAGATGCCCCATTACCTGCCCATTGTAATGCTTTTTTAAATGTCAAATTAGGAATAAGTGTTGGCCGAGTGCTGTGGCTCACATCTGTGTTCCCAGCACTTTGGGAGGCTGAGGCGGGCAGATCACGAGGTCAGGAGTTTGAGACCAACCTGGCCAACATGGTGAAACCCCATCTCTACTAAAAATAAAAAACTTAGCCGGGCGTGGTGGTGCGTGCCTGTAATCCCAGCTACTCGGGAGTCTAAGGCAGGAGAATTGCTTGAACCCAGGAGGTGGAGGTTGCAGTGAGCTGAAATTGCGCCACTGAACTCCAGCCTGGGCGACAGAGCAAGACGTCTTAAAAAAATAAAAATAAATAAAAAAAAAAAAGAAAGGAAAAAATGAAGGCAACAAAAGCCTGTGGTATCCCGAGTTCTATTCGTTAGGAGACTTAAGTACAAATTCAACATAGTTAACTTGTATTTGACAGGTTCTGTTCTGCTATTTGTTAATAGCTTCTATTCCAGAGCTTGAGTTAAAGAGCAAACACTGATGGAGGAGATCTGCTTGCCCACTTACACCTTAGAGCCTGTCAGAGGCAGCTAGTTATACAACCAGCCGTCATCCAATCAGTCTGTGATTCAGGGGAGTTGCCAGCGGAGAGACCTTAAATGGCCCAGTGGTGCACTTGAGGTTCCAAACTGTTTCTGGGTCCAGTGATCTCATGGCATCCCAGAATCATTCTAGAGTATACTTTCAGGAATGGTTGCATTCCTAATAGTGACACTGAAGAGTCTGGGCTATAGAAAGTAGCCCCTGACTTCTTCTCACCTTCTGAGATGCCATCTTGTCCCATAAGTTTCCAGAGTGATGAATCTCAAATCCAGATCTGTCTGGTTCATTCCTCTAGTTGAACCTTTCAGTGGCATCTGGCCACCTACAGGCCAGGATGGCACACATAATTTATGTCCTGGCTTCTGTTACTCTCTGCCTCTCATTTAATCACCAAAAATGCAAAGTTGCTTGGGGTTCCTAGCCACCCCGTCTCCTGGCAGTGTCCATCATGCTATTTCATCCCTCTGTGCCTTAGGCACTCATTCTTCTTTCTGCCTGAAATATTCCTCCCACTGGTTAAATGCCTGTCCTTCTACAGGCCTCATTTGAGGCATCATTTGCTCTAGGAAACCTTCCCTGCCCTCTTTCATGCTCCCACCCCATGTTCAAGCATTAACCTGAGTATTCTATCACTCTTACACCAATCACCTTTTAATTTAATTATTTATATTTTTAGAGAGAGAGTCTAGCTATGTTGCACTGGAGTGCAGTGGCTATTCACAGGTGCAATCATGGCATGCTACAGCCTTGAACTCCTGGCTCAAGAGATCCTGCTCCCTCACTCTCCCAAATAGCTGGGACTGCAGATATGTGCCACTGCATGTAGCCCAACCACGTTTTATTAAAATTGCATATACACTATCTTCTTCACAAACTCATTACAAGCTCCTCAAGATCAGAGGCCATTTGTAACTGATATTCCCATTGCCCAGAACAGACTGTGACATATAGTAGATGTTCAATAAACGATTGAACTGAAAGGCAGTCAGAATAAAATACAAGTTTAAAAGACCTAGGCAACTTAGGAAACAGCTTTCAATGTACACTAATTTTAAAACATTGTATAATTTGCCACCAGCAAGATCTTTGGACTTGCGTTAAATGATCTGGAAGAGTGTGTGTATGTGTTTAATTTTTTTAGTAGTCTGTAAGAACAGTTTATAATCTAGTAGACTGTTGTTTTTATCTCTTGTCTTTGTGTCTTTGTTTTTATCTGAATGGAAGAGAAGACAGAAACAGTAAGAAGCATTATTAGCCCACCAGGCAATAAACTATTCAACTAGACTGCCATATGAATTAAATTCCCTACACTAGTTATTTTTGATGGCACAGTTGTACTTTCTGAAGCTTCATGGACCTTGTTCTATTCCTTTTCTCTCTGCCCCTTTCAAGCATTGAATTTCAAAAGGTCTCTGCTCTTAGAGCCAGAACAGAGGAGGTGGGTTAAAAAAAATCAATTGGAAATGCACATTTCTGTCTTTGCCTCTAGTTAATTAATAGCCCAGAATGACTTCTGTCTACCTTCAGCCTCTAAAAATAAGCTGTTTAAAAAATTTTTAGGCTAAGAAAATGTGAGAGCTCAAATAGAGTAATAGTGATGGATGAGGAAAAGTCAGTGGGTTTAGTAACCTTTTTCATCTTGGAGAGGGCTAGGGATGGGAAAAAACAGAACCATCTAGATTGGTTAGTTAAGTCAAATGTCTTCCCACAATAGTCAAAAATAGATAATATACTTGAGGTATGGTATCTTGTGTAGAGCTCCAAGTAGCCCAAATCTAAAGTCTAGAGCATCCATGCATGGATTTGACACGTGTACTGTATTTGAGTCTCATTCCCTTGCTCTGCTTATCTCCATTCTTTCGCTCTGTGCCTTGTAGTAGACTAAATGACAGAGAAAAATTAAGTAAAGCCTTTGAGAGATGAACAGTTGGGAAGTATTAGAGAACTCTGATTAATTTTCTAAATATCTTAGTAAATTGATGTTTGTTAACATTTCAAAAAGTTCTGTCTCCCTTCCAAGGCTTACAGGTAGCTCTAGCCTTGATGGTAGAAGCTAAAGTGAACCAAAGGTATACTTCTTAAGTTAGAGGACTGAGGCATTAACTTGCACTTCTGTCAGACTCTAAAGTGGTTGAACATGGCTGGGTGCGGTGGCTCATGCCTGTAGTCCCAGCACTTCGGGAAGCCGAGGTGGGCAGGAGTCTGAGACCAGCCTGGCCAACACGGTGAAACACTATCTCTACTAAAATACAAAAGTTAGCCAGGTGTGGTGGCACATGCCTGTAATCCCAGCTACTTGGGAGGCTGAGGCAGGAGACTTGCTTGAACCCAGGAGGCGGAGGTTGCAGTGAGCCGAGATTGCACCATTGCACTCCAACCTGGGTGACTGAGAGAGACTCCATCTCAAAAAATAAAAATAAAAATAAAATAAAAATAAAATGATTGAGCATGTTGAAATGTCAGCAACTCTCCTACTGTGTGCTTGGTGGTAAGTCTGATTTTTGCTGTGGTTGAAATTAGTGTTCTTTGAAATATTATTATTTAGATCATTACTCATAAGGCTTTTCCATAACTGTTTTATCCGAGATTTTGGCAAGCTTCTGGAGCTCAGGACTGGAGCTGACATTAAAAACCTGGTGTTAAGTGAATACGTATTATAAAGCTGTTATCTTAATGTAAAAAGAAGTGACTTGGTAGAGGTCTCCCTGTGGAAATAGATGCATAAGGAACACTTAATACTGAAAGACACAGCTGTTAAGTCATGAACAAGGGTTGCATGGAAACTTTCGTGTCGTTATTTGATACGTTATTTGATTAAGTGGAATTTGGCTTTAGACAGCTAAATCTTGCCCTTCAGTGTGTTGGAAAATATTGCATAGTAACTTGGTTTTTTCCACAATGCCACCTTATTTTAGCATTCCAAAGGATTTGGAAGTATGGGTTTTACACATAAGACTTTCTTAAAATAACTGGGCTCTAACTTTGGTAGCATAAATAATCACTTACTGATACATGCATGTATGTAAGACAGAGAACAATATTAACTGGAATCAAAGCTAGTCTCCTGAGAGAGAAACACTTGTGTTTATCCTGAAGGGTAATCATTTGTAGCTGAGGTACAATTATGTGATTTGTGTAGAGCTTTCATTTTGAAAGCATTTGCACTTGCTGTTTAGAATTTGTGTCCGTTTGAAATTCAGGCCAATTATCACTGGCTCACAGGGGCCATCATAAGGGATAAGGATAGGAGTATCTGATACTACTTAATGAAAGAAACATGCTATTTATTAATCTTATTTAGCCCCAGTAATTCTCACATTTATAAGTCAAATGGCTTTGAAATTAGGTTAAATTTAGCTCTATGAATTTGATATTTTTAATAGCATTGTTCATACTGTTGATTTTTATGTATTTCTTTCTTTTTGGAATTGTGATACTTTACATTTAGGATCTGTATGTGATGAAGGCTAATGGTGCACCCACACACATACACATACACACAGGCACACACGCCTGTGTTTCTTAAAGTTTGTAGATTAACAAACATCTAGCTATGATCCGCAAAACGTTTAAGTTGCTATTTCTGATCTCAGCTGGTTTACTTAATTAATGAGTGTGGGCTTTATAAGGTGTTGATTAGTTTTTTAAAATGGTATTTTCAGCCTAACAAAGTAAATTTGTTTTATAATTTGGAAATATTTGCAAAGTATATTTTGCTTGCTTTCATTCTTTTACCTACTGAGATCCCTCCGGCCCCATTAATTGTGTTTTTTCTTCCTCTGAGCTGAATCCTTGAGACTGAGTCTAGAGAGCTGAGAAGAAGCCAGGTGTGGGAAATGAGGCAAGGTCGGGAGTATAAGACAGCTGGTAATCAGGAGTAGACCAGGCCTGGGGGAGCCACTGTGTGCAGCGTGAAATCGTGGCATCCATAGCACCGGAAGGTAAAAGTTGGTGTGTGGGTGGAACTGGCAGCAAGCAGAAATCAGGGACACAGAAATATTGGAGTTTGATGGGAGTGATACGAAAAGAGGGCACAAAAGGAAAAAATAAGGAAAAGTCCAGGTCTTATCAGAGATCAGTTTATAGAAACTGAAAGAACTATGACACCATTGGAGTGAGAAAGTTGGGACTTGGGATAGAAGTTCTTTGGCATTTCAGTACAAATTGTGCTCTAGTCAAGAAGCTTCTTAGGCATTCCCTGCCAATATAGGAACCGGTTCCAAGATTGGGCCACCAGAGCCCGCTAGTAAAAGCAGGTCATGGGTGTGTCTGCCTGGAAAGGAAAAGGAGGTACCCTGGGAAGGTCCTAAGGAGAGAGGTTAAGGACATGTGGCAACACAAGCATAATCAGCACTTTGCTGAGCATTGTGTGTTTCATGACTCACATACGTTGGTTACAACACACCCACCTTCCAGGCAGTAAAACCAGTGGGTTAGGTCTGGGTCTTCAATGTATCTGCTCCATCTGAAGACAGTAAAAGGGAACTACTTTAAGAGAGTAAAGATGCTTCAGTTTAAAAGCTGCTAAACAGTTTGCATTCTGTATAAAAATCTTAGTTCTCTTTTTAAGGTTTTTCATAGCAAGAAAAGGAGGTCTGTAAAGGAATGAATTGGAATAAATAATATAAATGAAGGTTAATTAATGAGAAAAATACAATTTATGGTTATGTAAATAAAGACTTTTGCTGTGTCTTACATATTTGCATGCACATATATAGTATATATAAAATATACGTATGCATATGTATAAATTTATATTGCTTAGAAATTGCTGAGACTTAAGAGATCTCTAATTGTTAATTGTTTTTAACTCAATGGTTTGGTCTTTTTTGGACATTAGTACATGATTACTTTGTCTACCTTTGTTTTTATTTGTATTATGAAATTAGATAAACTTACAGGAAAGAATAAATAACCTTAAAATCTCATTTGTATCTTTTTAGACTCACTTTTAATCATGTATCTACTTGGCAATGTATTTGCTTTTTAGCTTACATTTTAATGATGGAAAATGAATTTACTTAGTGTTTTTTTTTTGATGTCTCATACAATTTTTTTATATTGTATGGTGATATAACATATTTTGATTGTAATTCTCTTATTCTTGACCATTTGAGTCAATAGTATTTTTTTCATTATAGGAAAGTTGAACATGTTTTAAAAGATTATTTTTGGGTTGTTTCCTTGGGGCATTTTCCCCAAAGTCAGATTAACAAGTCAAAGGGCAGGAACAATTTTATAGCCTCTATTACATATTGCCAGATTGTTTTCCAGAAAGATTGAGCTAATTTGCTACTCCACTATCAATGTATAAAGCACAGCCCCAGTTTTAGATAGTTTAGACAGTCTGGGCACACATGAAAAGTATAATTACATTTTTACCCTGAGGTCTAGCTGTAAAGATAGTTCTCATAAGTAAACTCGATATATGGACTTTGAAATTATAGAACTGATAAGGCATGTCTTTTGTTCTTCAGAATGTGGAGGCTTGAAGTTAGGGACTTTTGGGGCTGGACAATGTGTGGTGTGGAGGTAGAGGGTCCCTTTGGACCAGTGTGGTACTGTGATTGCATTCTATTGAGTTGTTGCTAAGGCCCAGAACAAAGGGATGGGGGAGAGCCAGGTCCCGGTGTTTCTGCTGCTAGGACGGTGACCAGGTGCAAGGAATCCTGAAGGGCTTGGTGGAGGTTGTAGGATAGTGGGTGTACTTTGGAGTCAGGCATGCAGCAAAGGAGAAGAGGATATCTAGTGGCTGTCCTGTGGCCACTAGTCAGTGGGCCAGGTACTCCCTGGGTAGGGGCTAGCCAAAGGCCTTCCTTTTTTTTTTTTATTAAAAATGTCAACTCAAGGGTGTTGGAGTGATTTTTTGCCTTTGTGACACAGCATTATCAACTTTATAATGGAAGTCAATGGAGATTATAGATTCTGTGGAAATTCTTTTATTCTGTAAGGGTGGACTTGCCTGGTCTATAAAGATTTTTTTTCCATTTCTGACAAGGGAGAGACAGACATTTCCCTGAGAAATAAATTTCCCTCATTGCTCATGCATGCTGACATAGCATTATGCCTTTGCCAGCTTCCCCAATGACTTGCAAAAATTCCATAACCTAAGTACTCATACAGAACATGTAACAGCACATCATAGAACTGGACCCGGAGGGTACTGCAAAAGACACATAGATTCCATGCAATTCAGAAAGGCAAAAAGGGACAAAGATAAAGTCATTGATAAATGTTTGGTTGTTTAAAAATTATCATATGTGTATATTTTCAAAGGAGTAAATGGAATGAGTATTATACCAGAAATTCTAAGTCATAAAGTTAAATGGAAGTTGAGATAAAAAATTGTTTTAGTTTCCAGGTTGCAAAGTGGAAGTATCTGTTGGCAGAGAAAGTGAGAAACCTTCAAATGCTAGCAGTGGGAAAGGAGGGAAGCTGACCGGGGCTGTGAGGTGACCTGTTTAGGGATTTTTATTTAAATTGTTAATTGAGTTTTTTGTGGTAAAGTATATATAACAAAATAGGCCACCTTAACCCATTTTGTTTTTTGTTTTGTTTGAGGCTGGAGTGCAATGGCGTAATCAAGGCTTACTGCAGCCTCAACCTCCTGGGGCTCAAAAGATCCTTCTACCTCAGAGTCTCAAGGCATGCACCACCACACCCAGCTAATTTTTACAGTTATTTTGTAGAGACAGGGTCTCACTATTTTGCCCAGCCTGGTCTTGAAGTCCTAGGCTCCAGTGATCCTCCCATCTTGACCTCCCAAAGTGCTTAATTATCAGCTCTATTTCCAAAACTTTTTAATCACTCCAAACTTTAGGGATTTGTTTTGTAATTGGTTGTCTCAGAATTTTTAAGCTTAAAGAAACACAACATTCAAACCCTTCATTTTTCAGTTTCAGTATATGCCACATGTTAGGGTTGATTCTACTAGTTGTATGTCGCTCGTTTATCAGTTTCCTTTAATCTTTTCTGTTGCTGCATGTTTGGTTGAAGAGGGCATCCATCCAAGTAGGGAAGGGAGGATATTGTTCTGCCAAGGGCATATGAGTAGCTGTGTTCCTCTGCTGAGATCTCCAGAGCAATTCTGTTTGTAGGAGAACATGGGTAGCATGGTTTCCTTGTGCTTATTTAATGTATTTTAAAATTAAAAAGCAATGTTATACATTTACAATCTAGAAAAAAATTTAAGAATTTGTCATGACTTTGAACATAAAAATGAGTCTTTTTGCATATTTTTCACATACATCTTTGACATAATTGATTATTATGCATCTAACATCTATAAATAGCTTGCTTTTTTCATCTAACATATCACTTACAATTTCTCATTTTCCTCAATTATGTCCATAATAAATAATCCAAAGAATGCATGTAGCTTAATTTATGTAACCATAGTATTTTCTTTGATATTTAGATTGTTGAAATTTATAACTGTGGAAGTAAACGTCTTCAGACATCTTCTTTCTATAGTTTAACTCCTTCATTTTAGTGTTTGAGAGGAAGACACACACACACACAATGCTCACACATATCTTGTTGTGGGCAGTGGCTCCTGCATTTTTGGTGAAGATTTGGTAAAATCAGTGGTGAT
Organism: Mandrillus leucophaeus; assembly: GCF_000951045.1. Taxonomy (NCBI): domain Eukaryota; kingdom Metazoa; phylum Chordata; class Mammalia; order Primates; family Cercopithecidae; genus Mandrillus; species Mandrillus leucophaeus. Next base: position 1,567,710 of record NW_012101321.1, on the reverse strand, counting down.
GTGTTTTTGTAATTATGATAAACATCAGATAGATGACAAATGTTTGACTTGGTTACAGGTTGTGAAAATCTTGGAGAAGCACGACCCCTTGAAGAACACCCAGGCAAAATATGGGTCTATCCCTCCAGATGAGGCCAGTGCTGTGCAGAATTATGTAGAACACATGCTCTTCTTGTTGATTGAAGAGCAAGCCAAGGATGCTGCAATGGGGCCGATTCTGGAATTTGTGGTCTCTGAGAACATCATGGAGAAACTTTTCCTTTGGAGCTTGAGAAGGGAATTTACTGATGAGACTAAAATTGAGCAGCTAAAGATGTATGAGATGTTGGTCACCCAGTCGCACCAGCCTCTGCTGCACCACAAACCCATTCTGAAGCCTCTGATGATGTTGTTGAGCTCTTGTTCAGGAACAACCACCCCCACTGTGGAGGAGAAGCTGGTTGTCCTACTCAATCAGCTCTGTTCCATTCTTGCCAAAGATCCATCCATTTTAGAACTCTTCTTCCACACTAGTGAAGACCAAGGCGCTGCCAACTTCCTCATCTTCTCCCTTCTGATTCCCTTCATTCACCGAGAGGGGGCAGTGGGCCAGCAAGCTCGGGATGCATTGTTATTCATCATGTCTCTCTCTGCTGAGAACAGCATGGTGGCCCATCACATCGTGGAGAACACCTACTTTTGTCCAGTAAGTCTCTCTCCTTGGCACGTTTTCCACTCACTCCCTTTTTTCTCTTTTGTTGCTAATGATGAATACTATCTTACTCCCTTTTTTCTCCCAGTAAGTTGTAGTTGGCACCTCCTATGGAAAGATGTTTAGAGGAAATCTTTTGGAGGGAGCAGAGGAGTCTAAGTTGAGATGCTATTTGTCTGAGCAGCATCAGTTCATCATAAGCCAACAGAGGAAGCTAGATGTGTTACCGTTTTTGGTTAATTTTTTACTGCGTTAAGAATGATTTTAATTGTTCTAGGAGCATAGGAGCATATCCTGAGAAATTGGTAAAACCTGTGCTTTCTGATTCCTTAGCTTTTCAGGTTGATTTTGCTCCAAGGAATCATGGCATGTGATAAGACCTCCACTGCTGGTTTCACAAATTAATTTGTTTCTCAGCAAGAAAATGACCGCTAGTTTTAGTGTATTTTATTGTCATAGGAACATGGGGTGGTGGAGTGGGAGTTCAACAGTCAGTTAGTGTGTAGGGGTCACGCTGACAACACCAAATGCTGGCAAGATGTGGAGGAGTAGAAACTCTCATTCATTGCTGATGGGAATGCACAATGGTACAGCTACTTTGGAAGACAGTTTGGCAGTTTCTTACAAAACTAAACATACTCTTGCTGTGTGGTCCATCTATTGCACTCCTTGATATTTACCTAAAGGAGTTGAAAACTTATGTCCACCCAAAAACCTGCACATGGATGTTTATAGAAGCTTTATTTATAATTTGCAAAAACTTGGAAGCCAACAAGATGTCTTTTAGCAGGTGAATAGATAAATAAAGTGGGGGTATATGCAGATAATGGAATATTTTTCAGCTAAAAAGAAATGAGCTGGTAAGTCATGAATAGATATGGAAGAACCTGAAATGCTTATTACTAAGTGAAAGAAGCCAATCTGAAAACGGTGCCTACTGTATGATTCCAACTATATGACATTCTGGAAAAGGCAAAACTATGGAGACAATAAAGAGACTACTTTCTTCCCCTGAGCATTGGGGCAGGGTGAGGGATGAATAATCAAAGCACACAGGACTTTTATGGCAGTGAAATTACTTTGTATGATACTAGAATGGTGGGTAAATGTCAATATACATTTGTCCAAACCCATAGAATGTAAAACACTGAGTGAGTGCTTATGTAAACTATGGTTTTGGGGGTGACTCTACTACGTCACTGTGAGTTCATCAGTTGTAACAAATGTAGCCCTCTGGTAGAGGATATTGATAATCAGGGAGGCTGTGCATGTGTTGGGGCAGCGGGTATGTGGGATATCTGTGTACCTTCCTCTCAGTTTTGTTGTGAACCTTAAACTGCTCTAAAGAAAACCTCTTAATAGCAGTCTTGAGAGGGAGCTATACGAGGTTTGGGTTTTAGCTTATTTGAATTGTTTAATTCAGTTGTGTAATTCTGCTGTTAAAGGAGAGCAGATATTGTAACAAATCAAAATATTCAGGTGGTTCACTTGATCAATATGCAAAAGGCAATTTAGAAAATACCGTTTACAAGAGCAACATAATCATAAGGTATCTTGAAATAAATCTAACAAATACATGAAAGGCCTTTATGGAGAAAATTATAAAGGGCATAAAAGATCTAAATAAATGGAAAGCTCTACAGCCTGTAGATACTGTACAGATGAGACATTCCTGCAAATTAATCTATAAAGTTGATGCAGTTTATGTTTTAAAAACTTTTTATTGTAAGAAAAAGTAAAATACAGAAAATTTAAAACACTAAGATGAACAGTGTATGCACACCACCTAGATTCAAAGTTGTTAATATTTTGCCATTCTTTGGTATTTTATGCTTTTATTTGTCTTTGTTGTACCATTTGAAATTAAGTTACAGATGTTAGATACTTTAGTCTGTATTTCCTATGAATGGGGACATTCTCCCACATAACCACAATACTGTTATTATACCTAAGAACATTATACAATAATTCCTTAATACGATCTAGTATCCAGTTCTCCCATTATGCCCCAAATTACTTTCATAGCTTTTTTCTCCCCCTTTGTAGAGTCCAATAAAAGATATACATCTAGCTATCAGGTCTCTTTAGTCTCCATTAATATAATAACAACCTGCCACTTTTCTTCCCCATGACATTGACTTTTTAAGAGACCAAGCCATTGTCTTATAAAACATCCCCACATTCTGAGTTTGATTGTTTCTTGTGTAGTTTGACTTGTCCCTAACCCTGCATTTCCTACAAATTGGACTTAGATCTACATGCCCAGTTAAATTTAGGTTAAATATTTTTGGCAAGGATACTTTACAAGTGATGCTATATACTTATTGCATTACAGCAAGGGGCCTATGTTAAGTTATTCCACTATTGGTGATGCAATGAGACCCCAGTTAATACTTATCAGAGTAGTAAGTATTAAGTGGTAACTGTGTTGTCAAGAGTGTGAAAACAAAAAAAAAAAGAACTTTTGAGAATATAAATTGGCATAGTAACTCAGGAAAGCAGTATGGCAATGTTTGGTAAACCTGAATATTTGCATACCGTGTGATCCTGCAAATTGCCTTCTAGATATCTGGCCTGGAGAAATCTGGCACTTATTTACAAGGATACGTATACAAAGATGTTCAATAAAACAGTGATTTGAACAACAGAAAAATAGAAGTACATGAAGTGAAAGATAAACTGGTTTATTCATACATCAGTGGAATACTTTTCAGCATTCAAAGTGTATGAATAGTGTACTGTCATGTAACTATGTGTATGAACAGCAGTAAATAAAAAAACATATTGAGTTATTTATTTATTTATTGAAACAGAGTCTCGCTCTGTCACCCAGGCTGGAGTGTGGTGGCGTGATCTCGGCTCACTGCAACCCTGCCTCCCGGGTTCAAGTGATTCTCATGCCTCAGCCTCCCGAATAGCTGGGACTACAGGCGTGTGCCACCACGCCCGGGTAATTTTTTGTATTTTTAGTAGAGACAGAGTTTCACCATGTTGACCAGGCTGGTCTCGAACTCCTGACCTCAAGTGATCTGCCCGCCCGGCCTCCCAAAATGCTGGGATTACAGGCATGAGCCACTGTGCTGCCTAGAGTTTACATAAAATTTTAAAACGCAGAATCTTAGTGTATGCTGTTTTTTGGATACATATGTATGCAGTAAAAGTACAAAACAACCGCAAGGATAATAATATATGCGAAGTTCAAGACTGTGACTTTCTGGGGGTGAAGGAAGGAGAAGGGATGGTAATGAGATTGGAGTGGGGTGTAGTTCTATTTCTAATTTTTATTGTTTGAAAAAATCAGAGTGTTCTGAAGAAATTTTTGCAGAATATTAAAATCTGTTAAGTCTTGGTGATGGGTTTCTATTATGCTTTGTGTATTTTTGATATTTCATAATTAAAAAATTTAAATATATTATGACAAGAATGGACCATTTTTAATGTTTAGATTTCTATTTAACTGTGTCATAAGCAGATTTTAGTTGAGTGTTGCTTTTATAAAAATGTATTTTAAAACACTGTACAGATCATTAAAGTTGGAGGGAAAACAACATCTCCAGCTGACCTTGTTTGCTAGAATGGAACACGAGCTTCATTGTGTTAAGTTGCCCCTTAGGATAGATCCCATAATCTCATTTGTACCCAGTTTTCTATAATTACATCTGACAACGTAATTAAAAAAAAAGGCCTCTTTATGTTGAAGATAAAAGCATACTCTATTAACCATCCAGCTAAGGACCACAGTTGACAAAAAGATTTCTCTAATTAGTATGATTGTCAAAGCGTGTTAGCATCAGGCTGTTGGAAAAGTAATGACTCTTTCAGGAAATTGGACCCCTTTTGTAAACCTTTACTGTTATAGTTGATAGGAAGAGCTTGCTGGTTCTGCTGCCTCATAACTCAAGATGTGCTTTCCTAGGAAAAGAAGGAGAATGAAGATACTCTAGGGAACAATTTGGTGCCAACAAAAGGGGACTAAATGACCCTGTCACTTTTTTTTTTAAAAAAACCAAATATTGACAGTTAAGCCCATGCCACTGTTATATACTGGCAAATGTAGAAAACGGTGTATACATAAATCAGGTAATGCAAATTAAAGCAAGCGACCTTTAGGTACACAGCCGCAGGTAGAATGTTATTTATCCCATATCCAAAATTTATGAGGCTTTTTATTTTGACAAGTTGTATCAAGTAGTCCCTACCAGGTGTTATGCTGCGAGCTTCAGACTAAAGCCATCTGCCAAAAATCTTTGTGTTTGCTAAAATTAACCACATATCATTAGATGTTTAAAGTTAAACATTACTTGTTTACTGCTCTGTACATGTCTTCTTTCTTTTTTTTCTTTTTCTTTTTTTGTATGTCATCTTTCTTTCCTTCATTGGAAACATTTCTATGTGTAAAACATTATGCAAATCTTGGTACATGCATTATTTTCTTTAATCCTGGCAACAACTCAGTGAAGAAACGGAAATTTAGAGAACTTTAATAACTGCCTGTCAGTGGCAGACTCTGGTTCAAAACCACGTTTGTCTGATACTAAAATCCTTGGTCTCAGCAACTGCATTGCTATACTGCTGCCAGGGAAGTTGTTTGCTTTTTTGTCTATTGTTATCCTTGTGGTTTTACATGTGATTTGTTTCTTTTAAAGAGATTCTTGAGGGAAAATAAGTGAAAAATAAGTGCACATAAGTGAAAAATAAGTGAAAAATGGGTTAATGCTTAATGTGTTGGGAATAAATAGAATATTTTGCAATTTGTGTGTGTGTGTGTGAATGGGAATCCAAGGATCAATAAAAGTCTAAAATACTGGATGGGAATTTTATTTTTAATGAGCTGTTGAATACATCTATGTTTAAACTTTTGTAATTTAATTCTAAGTTAAAAAATGAAATTTAAAAGTAAATAGAATGTTCTATTCATCTCTTAACCTAGAAAAGTTAGCTACAGACCTGTTGGTATCTTTCCTTTTCCTTGTCCTGTTCCCACAGCACTCTGTATCCCCTTAGGTAGTAATTATCTTTCTTGCATTTATTGGTTTATCAGCCATATTCTCCATCTCTCCCGGTCTGCCTTGTTCACTAATCTTTCCCCAGGACCAATCTTGCGTATGTCTGGCCCACAGTCTGTGTTCTAGAAATATGTGCAGTCTGGGTGAATGAATCTGAACTCTGAGCACAGCCTAGGAAGGGAGGATATAAATACCATAAAGATTTAGAATCTTTTCCTAAGACTGTATAATACTCTTTATTCTGCAGAATATTTTCTCCTCTGTTTCTTTGCCATTCTGAAGGAGATAGCAGAGAAACTTTTTGTAGTGGCAGGAACATGACAGGACTTCCTGTTCAGCTGTCACTTCTGTACGGACAACGTCTTTCTGTCTTCTGGGAGTATCCTTGTGCATAGAGAGTATCCTTCTGTACAGGGACTATCCTTCTGGATGGGCAGGCTTCTGTTCACATCTCAGCCATGCCCTTTCAGAATACTCATTTTAAAAAGTGAATATTACATATGTGTTATTTTTAATTACTGTCACTGATGTATGTAATTTGAAAATTAATGTTGCTGTAATTATATTGATATACTGAATAGTTATTCCCAGCTTTTTAGTCAGACAAATTAAGCCTGTCTTTATGAATTCATCTTCAAAGCCTCAAAGTGGTTAAGAAATCAGGAGTATGCAGAATTAAAGCCTTTGTTCTGTGGTTAATTTAGCAGGAGTTAGCAAATGTAATTGATTTAAAAAATTGTGGCATCAAGATTAGATTTCTCTTCGAGGAGAACTTTTGGTCTCTGTTCTCTTTTGCCGGAGATTTCTGATTTCTAAGAAGCAACTCATTTGGGTCACATTCAAAACTGGAATGAAAGTGTTTGTATGGGTATATTCACTTTGAATAGGGGACATTCTCCTTTGGGACCACAGATGCCCTGATTTTTTAAAAAGAGATAAATGTACTGTCTTGTTTATGGTTGTATTTTCTTAATGTAGTACCTGGCCTGAAGTAAGTGTTTGGTATTTCTTTTTTTAAGGAGTGAGTAAATGAATGAGTGATTAAAGGTTGCCAGGAACCAGGAAATAGAACAGAGAAATGTATATAATTTTTTGATTTCTCTAGTACTGAAATGGTTCATCTATTTGTCTCCCTGTCCTTTATACTCTACTGGGGGCTCCTATACCATCTCCCCCACCCCTCCTAGATCCTCCCATGACTTCATATGGTCTCTCCATGTTAAGACCTCCCCGACCTGTACTCTGTTGTTGAGTTGCGTATGTTATTCATGGGAAGGACTCCTAGCATCTGAAACTCAACATACCTGACTGGACAAATCATCCATACCTCCAGTGTGGACTGGAATGAACAAGTCAGATCAGGAGAGATGGAGAAGGTAGGCAATACACTAATACATGCAAGAAAGATGATTGCTACACAAAGGCATACAGAGAGTGCTGTGAGAACAGGACAAGGGGAAAAGGGAGGCAACAATAGGTCTACAGATAATTTTTTTCCAAGTTTAACATACCTAAGCCCACCCCTCCTTCTGACTTCCTGTTTGTGATGCCAGGCACTGTGGATTATTTTGTCATATCTCATCTGTGTAAATCTCCCTTTCCTTCTCTCTCTGGTTCATATGGCTTGAGGTCCTATCTACATGTTGACAGCTCCATCTCTAGCCCAGAGCTCTCTTTTAAGCATCAGCCCCACATATCTGAATACTGGGCTCTCCATTTGGATGCCTCACACGCTCCTCATGTCCTATAAAACCCTGCAGGATCTGATTCCCGTTCACCTTGCCAGCCTCTTTCTACCTGTAATTCTGCACTCTAACAATACTGCGCTTCTCTTAGTTCCTGGAGAATACCATCTTTGCTTTCTCCTTTGAGCTTTTGTATATGCTGTTTTCTCTGCTTGGAATATTCTTCCCCCTACTCTTTTTCTGGCTAACTTCTACTTACTCTTCATCAGCTTAGACATCACTTCTTCTGAGAATATTTCCTGCTGCCAACCCTCCAAATCTGAGTTAAGTCTTTTGTACACCCACAGCACTATATATTTTCTATTATGTATTCTGAGCATTTCTAACACTGTTTTAATTGCCTGTTAATCTCTCATTAGACAGTGAGATCAATGAGTATGTCACTATTTCTTTTCTGGGCCTGCCTCATTATATTTTCTTGAATGTTTCCATCTCATTCGAGGCCATTGTCACCTCAGGGTTTGTGCTAGAGCAAAGACTTTTGTAGCTGGCCTTTTTTTTTTTTTTTTTTTTTCTTTTTCTTTTAAGGCACTCCAGCTCTGTCGGCCAGGCTGGAGTAGAGTGGGCCAGGCTGGAGTACAGTGGTCCAGTCTCAGCTCACTGCAACCTCCGCCTCCCAGGCACAAGTGATTCTCTCTTACCTCAGTCTCCTGAGTAGCTGAGATTACAGACTCATGCCACCATGCCCAGCTAATTTTGTATTTTTAGTAAAAACTGGGTTTCGCCTTGTTGGTCGGACTGGTCTCAAACTCCTGGTTCAAGTGATCCACCCACCTCAGCCCTGCAAAGTGCTGGGATTACAGGCATGAGCCACCACCCCTGTCCCCATAGCTGACTCCTTTGCATTCATTCTGTGCCATCCCTGGCCATCCTATACATATCTAGCAAGTCAGGATCTCCAAGTTGCTGCTTAATTCAGTATCACTTCCCAGCTGGGAGGCCTCCAGTACTATGAAATTCATTGCTTCCCTGGTTTGATATTCCACAAAGTAAAATCAACAAGCACTCAGCATTAAGTGTGTTATCTTCTTACATTTCTGTGTCTATTAAAGGCATCACCATTTTCTTGGAGACCAAGTTGGGTAAGTTGACAGTTTTGAGGTATCCCACTTACCAAGCCTAAGGCTGTCAGTTTAAATTAAGGAACAGAACAGTAAGGGAGGAAGCAAGCCCTAAGAGTATTGGATTAATGCCAGACTGATAGATGTCATGATTAGATCACCCTCATATCCACCTTCCATGTGATACTCAAATTTTATTTCCTCCTCTCTTTTCCTAGCGCTGATGCCTCCATGTAGACTCACTTTATCTCTGCTTGAATCTTGTCATTACATCTAACTAGCTGATTGCTGTCCCCCAATTCTTTCTCCTTGCTATCGTTTGTGAAGATCAAATGAGAAAATATATGTGGAAGTGCTTTCTAAACTACAAACGTGCAGCTGTCAGTCATGACCTCAAACATGCAAGGAATTGCATGGAATCTTTCTCATAAAGCTCATGGTTCCAATGTATGTGACTTACTGTCCTGGACCACCTCAAAACAGGGGATTCTCTAGGCTGGGGTATGTGCCTTCTCTGTATTTGCCCTTGATGTATTGTACTATAGGATGTTGTTTATGAATTTGTTCCTCTCCTGAATTTCTTGAGGCCAGAATAATGTTTCATTCATCTTTGTGTGTACTTCCCCTGCACCAAGGCCAGCATAGTGCCTGGCACATGAGAGATGAGCAACCCATACCAACTGTGTGTATATTAGCCAGATAGTTCTGGTATTGCTATCCTTCTGCCAGAGTTGTTCTTCCCTACTGTCTCCACCTGTTTGCATCGTTTTTAGCTGGCTGATGGGCTCTTATACCTTTAATACCTTGCTACTTAAAGATATAGTTTTGGAAACAGCAGCATTGGCATCACCTGTGAGCTGTTAATTGCAGGTTGAGAACTTTGGAAAAGCATTTATTTTGTTTTTATTTCTGAATACAGGTACTTGCAACTGGGCTCAGTGGTCTCTACTCTTCCCTGCCTACAAAGCTAGAAGAGAAAGGCGAGGAATGGCACTGCCTTCTGAAAGATGACTGGCTTCTACTTCCTTCTCTTGTCCAGTTCATGAACTCCCTGGAGTTTTGCAATGCAGTCATACAGGTACCAGAGCATGATAAAGGATCCCTTTGCTATAGCTTCATTCAGAGCACAAGCATTGCAAAGGATTAATTTAAAAGCATTCACTTTTTAAAATGTTAATAAATGTTTATGGAATATTGGTGCTTTACTTTAAGCCAAGTGAATGTCCTTGAATGAGTGAAAATGTTAGTTTGTAGGTTTCTGTAAGTTTTAACTGAGAAAAAGAAATGAGTAGATTTTCTTTATCTTCTTTATAAAAGGTGTTAATTCTGTTTTGATTATCTACTTAGCCATCAAAAAATAAGTTCAATGCCTGACTCATTAAATAGATATTTTTAGGTTTCTAAGTACTCCAGATTATACCACTTCTACTTCAAGGTCTTCTTGGGAATTTATAAAGGAGAACACTTTATTTTGCTTAATGGTGCATACTACATAAAGAATATTGTTATCCCAATTGAATTTAGAAGAAGTTAAGCATTTTCATTGAAACACAAATTAAATTTGCTTTGAAATTGGCCTGTTTGGGGAGGAAAAAAAACAACCACTGAACTCCTGTGTATTTGGCTTCTTGATTAGATTTTTACCTTTAGATTTCTTGTTACTGTTTTCAATAAAAATCAGATTTTATATATATTTAAAGATGTGGTAAGTTTTCATAAAAATGTTTTGTTCCATATAGCATAAATATTACCTTAATGTTAGATTTATTAAGAAATCAAGTTTTCTTTATAGTGATTGTAGGATGAAAAATGTTAGTTATAATCTGTTTATCTACCAAATAAAGAAATAGCCTCTGGAAGAAAATACAAGTAAATTATTTTAGTTCCATCTCATTTTTATTGCTAAGTCAAAGGAAGTTTTATTTATATATAAGAAAAATGGATTACATCTTATTTTTTCCTTTAATATTGAGTCTATCAACATTTTCTTGCAGTTTGTGGAAATAAAAAAGATGGAACTACTATTAGTTCTTCCCCAAAAATATATACACACAGAGAGATTATCAGTAATTTAAAGATCTAGCCTCACTTTCCTAGAAATTGCTTTTTACTTTGTTGCTTGACTTTCTTCCTCTTTTTCATTGTCTTCTTTTTTAAGAAAGAGAAATAAAGCTAATAGGCATGGTAAGAACAGGGAAATTATATATTTCATACTGTATTTTGACATTGAAACCATATACTTTTAAGATTTTTTGTTTGGGGAAGACTACTGAAAAGGTTACTTATAAAAGATATTAGTAGAGGGTTATCCACACTAAATATATTTTGAAAATCAAATATGAGAAGTATTGTACCTCTGATAATGTTTTCTGCTTTCGAATATTATCTATTTTTCTGAAAATATTTTTAAATGCCTTTCTCTTTAATATAAGTGACTATCAGGAAATACATATTTAAAATGAGAAAATGTTTTCTGCCAGCAAAATAAATGTGTTTAATTGTTCGCTTTGACAGTTATGCTTAGTTTTTAAAATTAGTTACAGGTTGAGATGTGATTTAGAAGAAAGTAAAGGGCAAAAATTAAACTTTCCAGTTTGTTAACTTTAATTTATGAATCCTTATACGTACTCAGTCTGTTTATTGTGTTTTTTCCAAACACACAGTTTAAAATTACCAATATTATGTTTGAAAGTTCAACTTCTGTGAATTTTAACCAAGCTGTTTATGCTGGAATAAGCTATTTGAAGGGCTTACATGACAGTATGAGGTCTGATTTGTTCTTTAATCACAGAATAAATGGCCAAAATTTGGATTTCCTTTTTGAATTCAGGATGTACACAGAATTGTTTTGTTTTAAGAACTGAAGATTGAACTCTTTGCCTTTTTCTTGACTATCTGCATCTCTCTTAGGTGGCTCACCCCTTGATTCGAAATCAGCTTGTCAATTACATTTACAATGGATTTTTGGTACCAGTCTTGGCTCCTGCTCTCCATAAGGTCAGTGACTGGCTCATGTAATCTTCTGTCTCTATAATACAAGTGATGGACACTGAGGAGGGTAAACACAGTGTAACCGATTTGATGGTGACTTTAGCCTTATTTTTCTTCTATCTCTATTTCTTAGCAATATCAAACACAGGTCTTAAAATGGTCACAGCTTAAACTGATGGGTTCTGTCTGGTGTCATAGAATACAGTATTGTGAGTGTCAAGTAGGATAGTCAGCCCAAAGGAACGTTGGCAGATAGACTCCGACTCTGTGCCTGCTTCGCTTTGTGGGTGGTGGCTACTTGGAACTGTCAAGCTGTCCTCCAAGGCTGAGTCTGTCATAGAGAATGCAAGGTATGCCGTGGGCATGGAGAGGAGCAGTAGTAGCACAAGTGCCATAGATTTGCTGTCTACTTAATAGAACATAATTTTTTATTGTAACAGTTTTGTGACAGCAAAAATTAAAGTGAAGCTGTCATTTTTCCTTCACTAAATAAAGTTAAGGTCCCATCAAAGGTTGGCTGTCTCATTAGCACCACTCTGAATTTCTTATGACTCTGTGATTTTGTATGATAAATCAACTGATATATTTTCCCTTGTGAGCTGTCAGGTGACACCCCTGGGCCTAGAATTCTGATTTTTCATTTTTCCTTCACTAAATACAGAGACTTGTGCAGTATTTAGTTCAGGGAATCTTTGTCAAGATTTTGGAATCACACCTCTGGCAGGGACAGAAGCAAAGAGCAACTTGATCATATGTTGTTTTGATGGAATGCCCACCATTCTGCATCCTGAAGTTCAATTTCTACAGGCTTGTGTTTTACAGAAGCCAAAAATACTTGATTATGGCAATGTTGAAACCTTGCCATCCAAGCTGATGGGGTTTCTGGTTTAGAGCAGATCTTGACAGAAGATGTTCATCTCTTACTATTTAGTGCCTCTCCAGCATAGTGGCCATGTTTTCCAAGCCAAACAGAGTACTTGGTTTGACTTAGATTTTTATGTTATTTCTAGGTTCGAGAGGTCATCTTTGATGTGGTTTAAACATAAAAATACTGAGGTTTCCATGTTATTTTAGTAGTTTATGGCCACAAAAGAACCAAGTCTGTGAAATTAGATCTCTCTTGGAAAATAAGGGATTAACTTTGGAAAATACAGAACTTGTATTTGTTTCTAGGTTAACTTTGTGTTTGTCAGTATTTCATTGTTCCAGGGATGGAATGGGTATCTTGCATTGAAGATCTCTAAACCTCTGCATGGAAGAATTTTCCTCTTTGGAGGAACACAAGAGTGCTATAGAAATTCTCTGGCAGTAATTATCCATATATACTCTCACACATTTAGACTTTTTTCTTCATTTGTTTCCATCCTTTTCCTCATTGACCTATTGACATAAAATAATTTCCTGACATTATTATAATACTGATGATTATTATAATTACTATTTGTTCAGGAAATTTTATGTTATTATAATTAGCGCACTTTAGTGTTACAAACATTAGTGATAGCTCTTTATCCATAATTGAGGATGAAAACCACCTCAGAGAGCTGTTACGAGGATCTTACTGGTCACCCCACACTTCCTCTTCATAGCACTTAGCACAAGTGGAGTTAAATCATTACGTGTGCTATTACTTGCTTAATGTCTTCTCCACAGTGGTATGCACACTTTCATGTATGGCATATTATCACATGTGTTTTGTTCACTGGGATATCTCCAGTGCTGAACACAGTACCTTAGACTTAGGAGGCTGAAGAAACAACACACCAATGGAATGCGTGTTAAAGTACCTTCCCAGATAGTGGTTTGTAAGAGAATAATAGCTAACATTTGATCTAGCACTTTACATGTATTATATAATATCCTCAGTTGTGCCCATAATTAAAATATGAGAGTTTTAAAACCATAAAGTTAATACATGCTTATTGTAAAAATAAAAAAGTCAATGCTGAATATGTAAAATGAAAAGCGAATGTTACTGTATTAGGTTTGAATTTCCAACCCGTAATTCAGATTTCTTAACTTGTATCCATTGCAGACAATTTCTCTCAGGGCTATATAGCAACTAGGGAGAACAAAGATGGATTTTTTCCTTCTTAATTAATTTTTCTCCCTGTTCTCCATCTGTTTTTTGTTTGTTTGCTTTTTTATCATTTAGAATGAACAGGGTTAGGGAGGGAGCAGGCCAGGGAAGGTGAACAGCCTCTCCTGTGGCTCTTGGCTCCCTATGTGGTTGATGAAGAAAGGAGCCATTTCA
>NW_012101321.1:1545051-1549227 GCF_000951045.1 Mandrillus leucophaeus | reverse complement strand
TTTTTTCTAATTCTGTGAAGAAAGTCAATGGTAGCTTGATGGGGATAGCATTGAATCTATAAATTACTTTGGGCAGTATGGCCATTTTCACGATATTGAGTCTTCCTATCCATGAGCATAGAATGTTTTTCCATTTGTTTGTGTCCTCTCTTATTTCCTTGAGCAGTGGTTTCTAGTTCTCCTTGAAGAGGTCCTTCACATCCCTTGTAACTTGTATTCCTAGGTATTTTATTTTCTTTGTAGCAGTTGTGAGTGGGAGTTCACTCATGATTTGGCTCTCTATTATTGATGTATAGGAATGCTTGTGATTTTGCACATTAATTTTGTATCCTGAGACTTTGCTGAAGTTGTTTTCAGTTTAAGGAGTTTTTTGGCTGAGACGATGGAGTTTTCTAAATATACAATCATGTCATCTGCAAACAGAGACAATTTGACTTCCTCTCTTCCTGTTTGAATACCCTTTATTTCCTTCTCTTGCCTGGTTGCCCTGGCCAGAACTTCCACTATTATGTTGAACAGGAGTGGTGAGAGAGGGCATCCTTGTCTTGTGCCAGTTTTCAAATAGAATGCTTCCAGCTTTTGCCTATTCAGTATGATATTGGCTGTGGGTTTGTCATAAGTAGCTCTTATTATTTTTAGATACATTCCATCAGTACTTAGTTTATTGAGAGTTTTTAGCATGAAGGGGTGTTGAATTTTGTCAAAGGCCTTTTCTGCATCTGTTGAGATAATCATGTGGTTTTTGTCATTGGTTCTGTTTATGCGATGGATTAGGTTTATTGATTTGCATATGTTGAACCAGCCTTGCATCACAGGGATGAAGCTGACTTGATTGTCGTGGATAAACTTTGATATGCTGCTAGATTCAGTTTGCCAGTATTTTCTTGAGGATTTTCACATCGATGTTCATCAGGGACATTGGCCTGAAATTTTCTTTTTTTGTTGTGTCTCTGCCAAGTTTTGGTATCAGGATGATGCTGGCTTCATAAAATTAGTTAGGGAGGAGTCCCTCTTTTTCTATTGTTTGGAATAGTTTCAGAAGGAATGGTACCAGCTCATCTTTGTACCTCTGGTAGAATTTGGCTGTTAATCTGTCTGGTCCTGGGCCTTTTTTTGGTTGGTAGGCATTAGTTAACTTCTTATTGGTCTGTTCAGGGATTCCACTTCTTCCTGGTTTGTCTTGGAAGAGTGTATGTGTCCAGGAATTTATCCCTTTCTTTTAGATTTTCTAGTTTATTTGCGTAGAGGTGTTTATAGTATTCTCTGATGGTAGTTTGTATTTCTGTGGGATCAGTGGTGATATCCCCTTTGTCATTTTTTGTTGTGTCTATTTGATTCTTCTCTCTTTTCTTCTTTGTTAGTCTGGCTAACAGTCTATCTATTTTGTTAACCTTTTCAAAAAACGAGCTCCTGGATTCATTGATTTTTTGAAGAGTTTTTCATGTCTCTATCTCCTTCAGTTCTGTTCTGATCTTAGGTGTTTCTCGTCTTCCGCTAGCTTTTGAATTTGTTTGCTCTTGCTTCTCTAGTTCTTTTAATTGTGATGTTAGGGTGTCAATTTTAGATCTTTCCCACCTTCTCCTGTGGGCATTTAGTACTATAAATTTCCCTTTAAAAACTGCTTTAGCGGTGTCCCAGAGATTCTGGTATGTTGTGTCTTTGTTCCCATTGGTTTCAAAGTATTTATTTCTGCCTTAATTTCATTATTTACCCAGTAGTCATTCAGGAGCAGGTTGTTCAGTTTCCATGTAGTTGTGTGGTTTTGAGTGAGTTTCTTAATCGTGAGTTCTAATTTGATTGCACTGTGGTTGATCCGAGGGACTGTTTGTTATGATTTCCGTTCTTTTGCATTTGCTGAGGAGTGTTTTACTTCCAATTATGTGGTCAATTTTAGAATAAGTGTGGTGCTGAGAAGAATGTATATTCTGTTGATTTGGGGTGGAGAGTTCTGTAGATGTCTATTAGGTCTGCTTGGTCCAGAGCTGAGTTGAAGTCCTGAATATCCTAGTTAATTTTCTGTCTCATTGATCTGTCTAATATTGACAGTGGTATGTTAACGTCTCCCGCTATTGTTGTGTGGGAGTCTAAGTCTCTTTGTAGATGTCTAAGACCTTGTTTTGTGAATCTGGGTGCTCCTGTATTGGGCGCATATATATTTAGGATAGTTAGCTCTTC
The DNA here is from genome assembly GCF_000951045.1 of Mandrillus leucophaeus. Classification (NCBI taxonomy): domain Eukaryota; kingdom Metazoa; phylum Chordata; class Mammalia; order Primates; family Cercopithecidae; genus Mandrillus; species Mandrillus leucophaeus. The sequence continues at coordinate 1,547,052 of NW_012101321.1, read as the reverse complement.
TTGTTGCATTGATCTCTTTACCATTATGTAAGGCCCTTCTTTGTCTCTTTTGATCTTTGTTGGTTTAAAGTATGTTTTATTGGAGACTAAGATTGCAACCCTCCTTTTTTTTTTGCTTCCATTTGCTTGGTAAATATTCCTCCATCCCTTTATTTTGAGCCTATGTGTGTCTTTGTACATGAGATGGATCTCCTGAATACAGTACACTGATGGGTCTTAATTCTTTATCCAATTTGCAAGTCTGTGTCTTTTAATTGGAGGCATTTAGCCTGTTTACATTTAAGGTTAATATACGTTATGTGTGAATTTGATCGTGTCATTATGATGCTAGCTGGTTATTTTGCCCATTAGTTGATGCTGTTTCTTCATAGTGTCGATGGTCTTTACAATTTGGTATGTTTTTGCAGTGGCTGGTTTTGGTTTTTCTTTTTCATATTTGGTGTTTCCTTCAGGAGCTCTTGTAAGGCAGGCCTGGTGGTGACAAAATCTCTCAGCATTTGCTTGTCTGTAAAGGATTTTATTTCTCCTTCGCTTAGGAAACTTAGTTTGGCTGGATATGAAATTCTGGCTTGAAAATTCTCTTCTTTAAGAATGTTGAATGTTGGCTCCCACTCTCTTGTGGCTTGTAGGGTTTCTGCAGAGCTATCCACTGTTAGTCTGATGGGCTTCCCTTTGTGGGCAGCTTGACCTTTCTCTCTGGCTGCCCTTAACATTTTTTCCTTCATTTCAACCTTGGTGAGTCTGACGATTATGTGTCTTGGGGTTGCTCTTCTTGAGGTGTATCTTTGTGGTGTTCTCTGTATTTTCTGGATTTGAATGTTGGCCTGTCTTGCTAGGCTGGGGATGTTCACCTGGATAATATCCTGAAGAGTGTTTTCCAACTTGGTTTCATTCTTCCCATCACTTCCAGGTATACCAATTAAACATAGGTTTGGTCTTTTCACATAGTCCTATATTTCTTGGAGGCTTTGTTATTTCCTTTTCATTCTTTTTTTTCTCTAATCTTGTCTTCACACTTTATTTCATTAAGTTGATCTTCACTCTCTGATCTCCTTTCTTCCACTTGATTGATTCGGCTATTGATACTTGTGTATGCTTCACAAAGTGCTTGTGCTGTGTTTTTCAGCTCCATCAGGTCATTTACATTCTTTTCTAAACTGGTTATTTTAGGTAGCAATTCCTCTAACTTTTTTTCAAGGTTCTTACCTTGCTTGCATTGGGTTAGAACACACTTCTTTAGCTCAGAGGAGTTTGTTATTACCCGCCTTCTGAAGCCTACTTCTGTCAATTTGTCAAACTCATTCTCCGTCCAGTTTTGTTCCCTTGCTGGCGAGGAGTTGTGATCCTTTGGAGGAGAAGAGATGTTCTGGTTTTTGGATTTTCAGCCTTTTTGTGCTGATTTTTCTTCATCTTTGTGGTTTTACCTACCTTTGGTCTTTGATGTTGGTGACCTTCGGATGGGGTTTTTGAGTGGACGTCCTTTTTGTTAATGTTGTTGCCATTCCTTTCTGTTTGTTAGTTTTCCTTCTAACAGTCAGGCCCTTCTGCTGCAGGTCTGCTGGAGTTTGTTGGAGGTCCACTCCAGACCCTGTTTGCCTGGGTGTCACTAGTGGAGGCTGCAGAACAGCAAAGGAACAGCTGCCATTCCTTCCTCTGGAAGCTTTATCCCCAGAGGGTCACCCACCAAATGCCAGCTGGAGCTCTCCTATATGAGGTGTCTGTCGACCCCTGCTGGGAGGTGTCTCCCTGTCAGGAGGCACAGGGGTCAGGGACTCACTTGAGGAGGCAGTCTGTCCCTTGGCAGAGCTCGAGCACTGTGCTGGGAGATGTGCTGCTGTCTTCAGAGCTGGCAGGCAGGAACATTTAAGTCTGCTGAGGCTGTGCCCATAGCCGCCCCTTCCGCCAGGTGCTCTGTCCCAGGGAGATGGGAGTTTTATCTCTAAGCCCTTGACTGGAGCTGCTGCCTTTCTTTCAGAGATGTCCTGCCCAGAGAGGTGGAAT
>NW_012101321.1:1495687-1543961 GCF_000951045.1 Mandrillus leucophaeus | reverse complement strand
TTCCTCCATCCCTTTATTTTGAGCCTATGTGTGTCTTTGTACATGAGATGGATCTCCTGAATACAGTACACTGATGGGTCTTAATTCTTTATCCAATTTGCAAGTCTGTGTCTTTTAATTGGAGGCATTTAGCCTGTTTACATTTAAGGTTAATATACGTTATGTGTGAATTTGATCGTGTCATTATGATGCTAGCTGGTTATTTTGCCCATTAGTTGATGCTGTTTCTTCATAGTGTCGATGGTCTTTACAATTTGGTATGTTTTTGCAGTGGCTGGTACCAGTTTTTACTTTCCATATTTGGTGTTTCCTTCAGGAGCTCTTGTAAGGCAGGCCTGGTGGTGACAAAATCTCTCAGCATTTGTTTGTCTGTAAAGGATTTTATTTCTCCTTCGCTTAGGAAACTTAGTTTGGCTGGATATGAAATTCTGGCTTGAAAATTCTCTTCTTTAAGAATGTTGAATGTTGGCTCCCACTCTCTTGTGGCTTGTAGGGTTTCTGCAGAGCTATCCACTGTTAGTCTGATGGGCTTCCCTTTGTGGGCAGCTTGACCTTTCTCTCTGGCTGCCCTTAACATTTTTTCCTTCATTTCAACCTTGGTGAGTCTGACGATTATGTGTCTTGGGGTTGCTCTTCTTGAGGTGTATCTTTGTGGTGTTCTCTGTATTTTCTGGATTTGAATGTTGGCCTGTCTTGCTAGGCTGGGGATGTTCACCTGGATAATATCCTGAAGAGTGTTTTCCAACTTGGTTTCATTCTTCCCATCACTTCCAGGTATACCAATTAAACATAGGTTTGGTCTTTTCACATAGTCCTATATTTCTTGGAGGCTTTGTTATTTCCTTTTCATTCTTTTTTTTCTCTAATCTTGTCTTCACACTTTATTTCATTAAGTTGATCTTCACTCTCTGATCTCCTTTCTTCCACTTGATTGATTCGGCTATTGATACTTGTGTATGCTTCACAAAGTGCTTGTGCTGTGTTTTTCAGCTCCATCAGGTCATTTACATTCTTTTCTAAACTGGTTATTTTAGGTAGCAATTCCTCTAACTTTTTTTCAAGGTTCTTACCTTGCTTGCATTGGGTTAGAACACACTTCTTTAGCTCAGAGGAGTTTGTTATTACCCGCCTTCTGAAGCCTACTTCTGTCAATTTGTCAAACTCATTCTCCGTCCAGTTTTGTTCCCTTGCTGGCGAGGAGTTGTGATCCTTTGGAGGAGAAGAGATGTTCTGGTTTTTGGATTTTCAGCCTTTTTGTGCTGATTTTTCTTCATCTTTGTGGTTTTACCTACCTTTGGTCTTTGATGTTGGTGACCTTCGGATGGGGTTTTTGAGTGGACGTCCTTTTTGTTAATGTTGTTGCCATTCCTTTCTGTTTGTTAGTTTTCCTTCTAACAGTCAGGCCCTTCTGCTGCAGGTCTGCTGGAGTTTGTTGGAGGTCCACTCCAGACCCTGTTTGCCTGGGTGTCACTAGTGGAGGCTGCAGAACAGCAAAGGAACAGCTGCCATTCCTTCCTCTGGAAGCTTTATCCCCAGAGGGTCACCCACCAAATGCCAGCTGGAGCTCTCCTATATGAGGTGTCTGTCGACCCCTGCTGGGAGGTGTCTCCCTGTCAGGAGGCACAGGGGTCAGGGACTCACTTGAGGAGGCAGTCTGTCCCTTGGCAGAGCTCAAGCACTGTGCTGGGAGATGTGCTGCTGTCTTCAGAGCTGGCAGGCAGGAACATTTAAGTCTGCTGAGGCTGTGCCCATAGCCGCCCCTTCCGCCAGGTGCTCTGTCCCAGGGAGATGGGAGTTTTATCTCTAAGCCCTTGACTGGAGCTGCTGCCTTTCTTTCAGAGATGTCCTGCCCAGAGAGGTGGAATCTAGAGAGGCAGTCTGGCTACAGCGGCTTGCTGAGCTGCAGTGGGCTCCACCCAGTTTGAACTTCCAGGTGACTTTGTCTATACTGTGAGGGGAAAACTGCCTACTTAAACTTCAATAATGGCAGATGGCCCTCCCCTCACCAAGCTCGTGTATCCCAGGTCGACTTCACACTGCTGTGCTGGCAGTGAGAATTTCAAGCCAGTGGATCTTAGCTTGCTGGCCTGTGTAGGGGTGGGATCTACTGAGCTAGATCACTTGGCTCCCTGGCTTCAGCTCCCCTTTTAGGGGAGTGAACAGTTCTGTCTTGCTGGCCTTCCAGGCACCACTGGGGTATGAAAAAAACCAAACAAACAACAACAACTTCTGCAGCTAGCTCTGTGTCTGCCCAAATGGCCGGCCAGTTTTGTGCTAGAAATCCAGGGCCTTGGTAGTGTAGTCACCTGAGGGAATCTCCTAGTCTGCGGGTTGTGGACTGTGGGAAATGTGTAGTATCTGGGCTGGAATGCACCATTCCTCACAGCACAGTCCCTCACGGTTTCCCTTGGCTAGGGGAGGGAGTTCCCAACCTCTCGAGCTTCACAGTGAGTCAATGCCCCACCCTGCTTTGGCTCACCCTCGGTAGGCTGCACTCACTGTCTAACCAGCCCCAGTGAGATGAACTGGGTATCTCAATGGGAAGTGCAGAAATCACCTGCCTTCTGCTTGATCTTGCTGGGTGCTGCAGACCGGAGCAGTTCCTATTTGGCCATCTTGCCAGCCACCTCTATTTATTCTATGAGGCTTATTTAGTATCCTAAATAAATTTTCTTTGTGCACTCTCTCAGCCACCAACTTATGCATAACATTTTAGTTACCTGCCATCAGCGTAGGCAGTTTACAGAGGTGAACCTATTCTCTCTGTCTCATAAATAATATAAATAATTTCATGCTTAAACAATATTTCTGCCGCATTTCTGAACCAGAGATGAAGTCATCACCAAGTGTTCTGGGTAACAAAAGGTGAGGAGTGGAAATCCTTGACAAGTGAAGATTGTCTCCGCTTTCCTCTTCCCACTCTATGTAAGGATAATACGATACTTAGCCTTTGCAAGTTGTTCTCATAAGTTCTTGTGTTACGTGCTTTCCTCATCCAGATGGGCGTTTATTTTTCTGTGTTAGTAAAATGGCATTTCTGATTTTTTTAAAGGGCTGCATAGTTTTCTATAGTGTGAATAGGTTCACAGTTCCTTATTCACAAACTTCAAAAGCTCTGGAAACTCAGTTTTCTTACAATTCACTTGATTCACAACCTAACCTTTGATGAACTCATTTGGTATTGAACCCTACTTGAACCACCTCGAGGCTATTTACTTTTAACTCACTTGTGTTAATTTTTGTATGTTTTGTAGAAAAAGCAGTAATATATTTGACTATAAGGTACTGTCCCCCTCCCCCCTGGGGGATGTTCTGTCGAATATGGCAGATGTACATTACTTTTCTTAAAGTTTTGCATTCCAAAATACACATCATCTCCAGGGTTTGGGATAAGGGATTGGAAACCTATTTTGGACATATGGGAAAGGATAAATTTTTAATTTAAGGTTAAAATCATACTTTGTAAAAGTCATATTAAATAAAATGATACTATGTTAACATAGGTAATATAGGAGTTAGATCCAGCTATAGATACGGATATCATTTTGTACAAAACTGGTTATTTATACTTCAGATTAATGGGACAGCCCTTATTCAACAAGAGCTGGTTTTGTTATCTCTGTATGTTTAATTCGTCAAAGCTGAATTTTCAAGGCTGAATATTCATTGGTATAGTTCTACTAGTCTGGGTTCTCAGAGAAGCAGATGCCAAGATAGGATTAAATGTGCCAGGATTTTATTTGGGGAAATGCCTGTGTGAGAGAAAATAGGAGCAAGATGGGGGAAGGCTGGGAGAGTTTTCAGACTGCAACACCAATCTGACCCCAAGTGATGAGAGAGGCAGAGAAGACTGGCTGGAAGTGTCCTAGACTGTTGAACAGTCTGAGAAAGGCTATAGAGGCCTGCATCTCTCAGGAACAGGCCTGCCTTAGTATGTTTACTATACTCTAGTGCTCCCAGTCACTGGCTGGGAATAACCTGCAGGAAGTGTAGCCTCAGACAAATGTGGAGAACATTCCGGAGTTTAGCAGCAGGGGCCCCAGCTCAATAATGCTCCCTCTAGTTGGAAGTCTGCGAGGTGCATTTCCCAGGCCACTACAATGGTTGATGGATTTCCATGGTTTTTCTGGTTATAGATGTGTACAAGATGGTTGTATATATTTGCTTAATTTAGAGACCTCTTTCCTGGTGTACAGAATATTCAGGAGTTCAAATGGACCCCTAAATCATGGGGGCATTTCGGTCAGGATTAGCTTGACAGAGGAGCTTATAGTAGCAGTCATGATGATTATGCTGTAGTCACAGACAACACTGAAGTCTCAGGGGCTGAAATAACAAATGTTTGTCTCTTGTTCACCCTGCATCTTTGCATTGCATCATCACTGCATCTTTGATTGTGGGATGAGTAATTTGTAGCTAGCTTTTCTCCATGTTACCCTCACTCAGGGATCCAATTTGATGGAGCCTCCACTATCCGGAACTGATATCACTGGTCTCAAGGTGATGTCAGGGAGAAGAGAACCTTGTGAATGACCCACTGGCTCTTGAAGATTTATCTGGAAGTAACACATATCGTTTCCATTGACATTTCATTGTCTAAAGCAAAGCAAGTCACCAGGCCACATCTGACCTCAGGAAGTGCAGTTCTGCCATTTCTTCAGAAGAAGTCTAGAATATGATTATTAGCCCTAATGTTTGTCATATGTCACGTATTTAGTCAAGGCCCCAAAAGGAGTAGATGGCATTCAGACTGGGTAGTGAGGGGAACTTAAACAGTGTGGTGTTTCAGTGATCTAGCGCTATGTAATAAACTATTCTCAAACTTAGTGACTTAAAACAGCTGTTGGTTGTTAGTATAAATCACGATTCTCTGGTTCAGGAGTGCAGTCAGGACATGGTGGGGACAGTTCATCACTGCTCTGTGGTGTCTGGGGCCCGAACAGCTTGGGGCTGACTAGATCTCACTCTCTCTTCTTCCCTCCTTCCACACAGCCTCTCCACAGGGCTGCTTGGGCATCTTCACAGCATGGCAGCCTCTGGTAGTTGGATTCCTGTACTGGTTGAACTCCAAGGGCTCCAAGAGTAAGTGTGCCAAAGAGGCAAGAGATAGAAGCTGCTAGTCTCCTAAGGCTGGGGTTTGGAACTTGGAAGAGTATCACTTATGCCATATTTCATTGTTCATAGTCGCACAGAGACCACCTACTTTTAAGAGGAGAGGACATAGACCCTACCTCTTTATAGTAGCAGTATTAAAATAATGTGTGGCCATATTCTGGGCAGGTTTACCACAGTTGCCACCCTTAAGTCTGAATGTGCTGTAAAGGGTCAAAGAAACATATGTGGAGAGGCCCACCTGATAAAAGCCATGAACTTCAGTCATGGGTTACAACCTGCCTGAGACAACCCTTCAGAGGGGAGTCAGGGAATAAATAGCCAAGCTTCCTTCTCCTTCTTCCTTCCAGTTGCCTGCTAGAACCCCATTGGGTGAACCCAAGTAGAAAGCATATGGAAGGGAACCATGGGAGAAAGGTCTATACAGGTCTACTGGGGCACAGGGCAAGGTGGAAAAAGTGGAGAGTAGATTTAGAGGGGCCGTTGGAAGCAATCAGCATGCTCATTTACCAGTATCAGCATCTTAGAGCAATAATTGGCAGGTGGAAATGGTTCCTGTAGAGTGTGTTTGGGTTTAATGCATAAGTAAATTACAGCTTAAAATTTTCTAGAAACACATTAGTGAATCCACTCTTTATAGCTTATAGTCACTGCCTCATTCTGTTTATTGAACCTTGTCTTCTGGAACCTAAAATCAGTTGGACTCCAGGGTGACAGGTAGAAATGCTAACAACATACTAGATATGAATAAATGAAGGAATATCTGAAGCACAGGTAGCCATCACCAAATCAGGCTTATTATTACACGTATTTAAGCAGAGTCAAGGTGTGCAGTGGAAGAGCACTAGACTGTGAGTCAGAGATCTGGGTTCTAGTCCTGGCTCTTTTATTTACTGCTGCTGTGTGAACTTGTGCAAAGCTTCCAACATCCTTGAGTCACATTTTGTATTAGTCTATTTTCATGCTGCTGATAAAGACATACCTGAGACTGGGAAGAAAAAGAAGTTTAATGGACTCACAATTTTACATGGGTGGGGAGGCCTCACAATCATGGTGGAAGGCAAGGAGGAGCAAGTTATGTCTTACATGGACGGTGGCAGGCATAGAGAGAGAGCTTGTGCAGGCAAACTCCTGTTTATAAAACCATCAGATCTCATGAGACTTATTCAGTGTCACCAGAACAGCATGGGAAAGACCTGCCCCCATGATTCATTTACCTCCCACTGGGTCCTTCCCACGACATGTGAGAATTGTGGGAGCTACAATTCCAGATGAGATTTGGGCAAACCATATCACATTTCCTCAGCTCTACAATGAGGACAGTAGTACTCCTCTTTCCTCCGTATAGGGTATGAAAATCAAATATAAGTGCATTCTGAAAAATCATATACTGTTATATGCGAAGGTATTATAACTATTGCAGGACAGATTCTGCCATCTCATAGGCAGTAAAAGGATAATATTGTTTGTTCAAAGACCATTTAGTCAGTGTGCACCAGGTGCAAAGTATTCTGCCAGACTCCATGGAGAAATGAAGGTGGCCGAAAAACACTGTCATTTCCGTGGAGTTTATAATCTGGGACCCAGGAGACTGACATGTTCATTTAAGCAAGAAAAACTAAGTGCTGTGACAGAGAAAGTAGCCAGGGTGGGTGGGGGAGGGAGAGAGTGACATTGTGCTGAACCTTGAAGGTAAGCAGGTAGGGAGGGCGTGGAGGAGTGTGTTTGGATGAAAGTACACCAGGAGAGCTGTGATGTCCAAAAGAAGTCAGGCACCATAGGACTGAGAAAAGACCCTAATGTGATTTGTAAGGCAGGTGAACATTGATATCCATAGTAAGCAGTGTAGGGGGAGTCAGATAAGGGTCTCAAGAACCATCTGGTGGTGACAAAGTAAGGCCACTAGTGTGGACTGGCATTCTGGGTAGTGTGGTGATGAACAGAAGAAAACAGTAAGGCAGGGGATTCAAGAGAAGGGAAAGGGGTGGAGAAAAAGACAGACATAGGCGATTCAAGATTTAAGAGAGAAGGGATTGTCTTGGTCCCTAGCTATAAAACCTTTCCACACTACCTAAAGGAGACGACTGCTTCTCCCTTAAGGACTGCGCCCAGCTTCTTCCTCACCAGGCTAATAAATGCACTTAGCATTTGCTTAAAAATATTGGAATTGTGGCGGGGTGCAGTGGCTCACGCCTGTAATTCCAGCACTTTGGGAGGCTGAGGCGGGCAGATCACAAGGTCAGGAGTTAGAGACCAGCCTGGCCAATATGGTGAAACCTTGTTTCTACTGAAAAATACAAAAAATTAGCCAGGTGTGGTGGCAGACACCTATAGTCCCAGCTACTCAGAAGGCTGAGGCAGGAGAATTGTTTGAACCTGGGAGGCAGAGGTTGCAGCGAGCCGAAATCGCGCCACTGCACTCCAGCCTGGGTGACAGAGCGAGACTCCGTCTCAAAACAAAAACAAAAACAAAAACAAAACAAAAACACAAAGAGATTGTAAAGAATTGCTTTATTAACAACCCCTGGGGCTTCTGACTCCCTGGAACTCTGAACTCTCTTGGTTCTCCTTAGGAGAACTCAGTCTGCTCTGCTGACTGGATGTTGTCTTTTCCTAAATGTGGGCATGCCTCAGGCACTGTTTTTCCACTGATTGACCCTCATAATTGCTATCTTCACTCTGCACAGATGGCCTAAAAAGCTGCTGGGGCTGAGTATTCCGACCACTGGCTAGATCTCTTCATCTCAATGACCTGTTACTTCCTCAAAGTTAAAATGTCAGGAGGCAAACTCATAATGTCTTTCTCCCGAGGCTAGCTTAATTCATCCTCTGCATACCTTCTTTTTGTGAATAATACCGTTTTTCCCTCTTACCTGGCATAGAAGCCTTAATCATCCTTGAATTTTTTCTCTTAATCTTCCCAAATATAGTGCCAACCTTTTCCTGCAAGGTTCTTGAGTCTGTTTTTTTGTTTCTTCTCCCAGTAGTGTCACTGTGGGTCTTCATCTCCGCATATCTTGACTGGGGTTAGTTTTCACTTACGGTCTCTTTACTGCAACTTCTTTCTTCAGATTATCTCACACATAACTGCTGGATTAAATTTTCTAAACACATCATCCTTCCTCTAAAACCTTGAGCGGCTCCACTTCCTGCAATGTTCTTAGTCTATGCGTTGTGTCACAGCCCTGACTCCGTGCCATCCTCATTCTTGGTTCAAGGCCTCTCTCGTATACTTAGTCCGTTTTCTCTGCTTGGAACATTCTCTTCCTTCCTCCTCTGTGGTGGAGTCTTACTTGCTTCAAGGACTAGCCTAAATCCCTGACGTTGGAGGTTCTAGGCTTCTCTGTTCCCTAGAGTTGGCGGTTCTCAATGCCCCTGTTATTCCGAGCACGTGCTCCTTTCTATTGTTAGGTGATTTTGCATTTGACCCTGCTTCCCTGCTCTTTCCGGAAACCCCTGGAAAGGCCTGCATCTGTCATTCCCAGAGAGTGCACCAAGGAGCCCTGGGGCTTTTCAAATAACTCACAGGGGTGCTAGGAGATATTTTCAGTGTATGAGGGAAACACAGTGACATCTGTTGGACACCACATGAACTACCAGCTCAAAATAGCAGTTTTGGCATGAACTCATATTCATTACTTTCAATTTGGCTTTACCAATTTAAAAATGAGTTTTTGGGCCGGGTGTGGTGGCTCACGCCTGTAATCCCAACACTTTTGGAGGCCGAGGAGGGCACATCACCTGAGGTCAGGAGTTGGAGACCAGCTTGGCCAACACAGTGAAACCCTGTCTCTACTAAAGATACAAAAATTAGCTGGGCATGGTGGTGGGCGCCTGTGGACCCAGCTACTCAGGAGGCTGAGGCAGGAGAATTGCTTGAACCCAGGAGGTGAAGGTTGCGGTGAGCCAAGATCATGCCACTGTACTCCAACCTGGGTGACAGAGCGAGACTCCATCTCAAAATAATAATAATAATAAATAAAAATGAGTTTTTGGTGGGTTCTGTGTTTAAGAGCAAGTATCATATAAAAACTGATGTGGAACAGGAAATGAGGTTTGTAGCAGACAAAAACAAGTGAAGCAGTCTAATTGGTTTTGGCATTAGCTTGGGAAAATCTCCATCCAGATGTGTGGTTTCAGGGTCCTGGGCTGGTGGGAGACCCATAGAAAGTTGGCAGTTGCAGCCAAAGATGGCTTCAGTGCTTGTCCTGGATCTGGCAGGATTAGAAATAGGGGACTGGTAGGTTGCTTGGATGGGAAAAGGTTGTATAAGTAGCACCTCAGGCTCAGTCATATTATTTCTGTCAAATGTCTTGTGAACTAGGGTAGGGTAGTCTTTTGTTTAGTGGGTTGTTTTGCTCCTTTTTGAAAAGAGATTGTTAGGAAATTATGGCAAAAGTTTGGGACTATCTCTGGTGGATAGAGGTAGAGACCTTGAGGTGAATGTGCTGAAGTAAGAGGTGGATGGAAGGGAAGATAATTACATACCATCCTTTCTGCGGGCAGCTCACAGGCATTAGCAATGATAACTGTGACCTCAAGGAAAGCCTGCACCTTTGGTTTTTGCCAGGAGCAGCCAGCTGTGTTTCATTCTACAGATTATTCCATACAAGTGCACTTGGAAAGACAGAAGCAAAAAATCTACCAGAAAAACTGATTTTTCCACCATCTCTTGTGTGCTGAAACCATGCTTGAACAATATACTTGGGTAGAATAATTTCAGCCGTTTCCTTAAAGGCATGTGTACTGGGTTCATATAAGCCGCGGTGGAGCCCATTTGTTTTACAATCTTGTCTTCCAAACTCGCACATACATATTCATGATCTGCATCCTGCAAGCTCAGTAATTCATGGCTTATTGACTTAGGTTGATGGATGGAAGTTTTTTGGGGACTAGAGAAGTAAAGATGGAAATTTTGAGAGGCTGAGAACAGCCACACTTGTGAGTTGCCCACTTGCTATTAGTGTGTGTGTGTGGGTGGGCAGGCTGGAACTCTGGTGGATCCCAATTTGGCTCTTACTGGCTAGGCATATTTTGGACTTTTATGCCCAGTGAAAATAGTGACTGACGATTTTAAGAGCAATTAAGTACCATCTTCAAATTATTATCACCATTATAAAATATTAATGGGCTATAATTTGGTGCTGAGTTTGCAGGAGGAATACACTGATCGCTTATGTCATAGTGAGGAATTGGCAGGACAGCCTGCCATTCAACCATGATTTAGCTTCATTTCTCCTGTCCGTTCTTCCTCATGCCTCTCTAGTTGGGACAGTAGTGGGGGTTCTGGAGTAGGAGAAGGGTAGACACAAGTCCTCTTGTTCTCTGGCAGACTTCCTGTTGGATTTTTGGTTGCTTCAGCAGTCTGTGCTGTTTGTCACTTGTCATCTGTGCCACTTCCTGAGGAAAAACATCTTGAAGTTTTATGCCTGGTTTCCTAGAATGCTGTGGAATTTCACTGATCATGTCATTCCTTTCAGTGGGAAATGGGAAGAAGGAATCAAAAGCACGGAATGTAAGATGCCACCTTGGCTTTGGAATTTTGAAATTCTGTTTTTTAAATTTGGTGGTGCTTTGTTAAATCTTTTGTAGCTTCCCTTGACTTAGTTGAGCCCCAAACGAGGCAACATCTCTGGGATGAACCATACTAAAAGATATAGAGGAATACTTTTTTTGATCTCTGCATTTCATATTTCTACTTATATATTTCAATAATTTGCAGAAAACCCCACAAAACATTGTCAACCTTATTGTCCCATGGTTTTTAATCACTGAAGGCTCCTGAACATTGTCTTGTTCTATTTTTGCTAGCTGCTTATTCCTCTTCCTGTAATAATCTTGAGCTATATTTGTTCATGTGGAACTTTGCCTGTTTCTTACCATGCCTGGAGTAAACGAGTGACTTAGATTCTGTTCTCCACTGCGGTGAAAGCATACCTGTTTGCTTTCTGGCACTTAGTGCTAAATACCTCAGCCCACAGATTGCTGGTCTGGTATAAAGTTAGGGGGAGTCCAACAGTGTCCTGCAGAAATGAGGTGGCTCTTCGTAGAAGTTGCTGCTGTTGTCTCCACAGCTTTACAGGCAGGCTCCAGCTGGTTCTGGGACAGATAGGTATTCCCTTTAGAGCCACCCAGCAATTGGGGAAGCTGGGGATTCTTAACCTTGGCAGGAAAGCTCAATGCCCCTGGTGCCATCTCACACTTACATTATCAGATGCTGTCCAAGATCCAGTTGTAACCAAAGGAGCCATAATTAAGGAGCCTGGCTCAGCTGGGATGGGAGTGGTGGAGCCCAAGCAATCATTCTATCTACTCAGTTCCCCTGGACTTAAACAGGAGAGTACCGTGGAAGCAGAGGGCCAGATGTAAACATCAGGATAATCAGTCAGTAAATGCAGTTGAATGAGGTAATTAAAAGGCCCAGTCCTGTTGTGGGCCTGCAACTAGGTAACATGGAATGATGGTAGCACTATTAAATCTGGATTGAAAAAATCATATTAAGCAGACCAGCTTTAGACAGATTAAATTAATAATTTCTCTATCCAGTAAGAGCCAGCTATTAAGTAGATCTAGAAAATTTTAGCAACAAGTGTAAGAGGCTTTGACTTGGAAATTCTTGATGAATTGAAAACTAAAAGTTAGTGTGTACCATCTAATATATTCAATTAATGCATTACATTCAACTGATACAATTTTGGGAAGCTGCCTAGCTTGGCAGTTCAAGAAATGGGTTTTGAGGTTAGCAAGACCTTGGTTTGAGTCTAGTTCGTTGCTACTTTATGTGCCTGTGGCAGGTATTCTCATCTGTGTATATGTATAATCTATAGATAGTAATACCTACCTTATTGGGCTTTTGTGAAAACTAAGTAAGATTATGAATTTAAAGTGCTTATCATGGTCTCTGGCACTTAGTGCTAAATACATACTACCTATTATTACTTATTTATGTAACCAGCTGAATCTCTAAAATGAGACATCCTTCACATGACACTGTGTGTTACTAGCCAATAAATTTTATACCAGTTTTGGTCACTATAGTGTTTTGATTTTAGATAATATGCTTGTTGCTCCTTAACATACTTTTATATTATTTCACAGCCAGCATCACTTTTGATTTTTCCTTTTTTTTTTTGAGACCGTGTCCCACTCTGTCACCCAGGCTGTAGCGCAGTGGCACGATCTCGGCTCACTGCAACCTCTGCCTCCCAGATTCAAGTGATTCTCCTGCCTCAGCCTCCTGAGTAGCTGGCATTACAAGCATGTGCCACGGTGCTCAGTTAATTTTTGTATTTTTAGTGAAGACGGAGTTTCACCATGTTGGCCAGGCTGGTCCCAAACTCCTGACCTCAGGTGATCCACCCACCTCGGCCTCCTAAAGTGCTGGGATTACAGGCATGAGCCACCACGCCTGACCTCTAACTTTTGATTTTCTCTTCTTTTATTTCTCTCAGAATGTGGTGTCAACTCAGTTGCTTATATAATTGTTTTCCTATTTATTCTAATTCTCAGTGTCACATGTTCTCAAACTTGAACGTGCAGATAGTTACTGGAGAACTTCTTCATTGCAAACTCCTGGGTTTCGGAGATTCTGCTTTAATAGGTAGGGTTGAGGCCCAGGAATTTGCATATGAGCTGGCGCCCAGGTGCTCCGGTGATCACACTTGGAGGAGCACTGATCTATGCCCTTGTGCCGGCACTTTTGCTATTTATGCTGTTTCGCTGGACTAGGATTCAGAAGACAGGGGTTCTAGTTATGTGTGCTCTCAAGGGTCTTAACCCAGCTAAGGATTCAGTTTTGTCTTCTATGGTAATCCCCACCCTGTCAGCCTCCCAAGACTATAGTGAACATCAGATGAGAAGGTAGATAAAAGCACTTTGGTGAAGACTTTTCCAAATGAGCAAGGTATTAAAGTGGAGATAAGGAACCTCAAAATATTTCATATAACTTAAGACTTAGTAGTAGTATCTAAAGGCAAGTAGTGAAAGGAGATTGTTGGGTTCTTAAGTATTACGTGTTCCAAGAATGTGTTTCGGTCTCTAATGTGTGAGTAGTGTTTGATTGAGCGAGGTACCTCCCGTTGTTCAGGATGCTGGCCAAGTGGCATTATTTATTACTATGAAATCAACCCTGCTCTGCTGTGTGGTGCTATTAAGATATGTGGACAGTGATTTCAATACCATAAAAGTTTTTTCGAATGGAAATGTTATCAGCTTGGGATGGCAATACTGGCCACTCACTGATGTCATGTATATCACAGAATACTATAAGATATCACTATTCTGCCTCTGACCCAGTCCTGCCAGATGCCTTGGTGCTGTGGGCAGGAGGGGAAAGAGTGTTCCTTATAATTTGAAGTTACGTAATAAAGATGTGACGGGAAGATTTTCTTCAGCTGAGTATAACCATTATTACTTTTTTTCACTTCCCATTTTCTAGGTTATTAAGTGGAAAGATGATGTACCTAGACATTTAGATCCGTATACAAATATGCTTTCTCTTCATCTACATATAGAAAAGCCTGCAAGAATCCATTATTTATCCCAGAGCTATACTGTGGAGCAACTGTGTAACGTAAAGAAATGACAAATGTTCATGGTGGAAACCCTCTGAGAATATGGAAATATAATAGAAGCAATTGGAATATTTGCTTCTTTTTTTTTTTTTTAAAGAATATCTGTAATTACTATCTGAAGTCTTGTGCTGAGTTTCCAGCGTAGTTAAGCACTGTGTCTTTGAATGTTTTGTAGACAAGGAGACTTCCTGTAAGGCACGTGGCATGTGTTCAGCTGATACCTGGGCATATTGTTATGTGAATGGAAGCCCAGATCTTTCCTCTCATTTTGCATAATCGCACAACAAGTAGTGAACTAATTGGCCATAGGATCTATATCATCTTGGCCAATAGCCAACTTGATAGCGTCTTGAGGCATCCCATCACTTTAATGCTGTATCTAATGCTGTGCCCAAAAAAACACACAAAAAACCCCCCAAAACTAAAATAAATAAAAATGCTGGCTTAAGTAAGTAAACTTAAAATAGAGAGGAAAGAGGAAGGCACATTTATTCATTGACATGAACCTAGATGTAGTGGTATCTACTGAATAAGTTCTTTGTGAAGGATTTAATGTGATGTGGATTTTGGAGTCAGACTACCCGGATTGGTTTCCCAGCTCTGCCACTTGCTAGCTCTGTGCCTTTGGGAGAACACTTAATCTTTCTGAGCCTTGTTCTTCATTTTTAAAATAGGGGCGATAATAATAATGCTTTACCTTACAGGATTGGTGAAGCGTAAATGAGTTGATACTTTAAAATGGTGCCTGGAACAATGTGTATGAGTTAACTCTTTTTACTGTTTTTGTTTTTATTGTTATATACTTGTTGAGAAAATAATAGATTTAGATGACTAAACAGCTCTTTTATTCCCACTCCATGCCACCCCATAATGCCACCATCTAATGGATCTAAGAAGAGGCTCTGTGTGTATCATCTTTCCACTGTAATTTATCAAGTTTGCCATATTGCCAGGAGGAAATAGGTAGAGAATTGTAGAAATCAGGTTTATTAGGAGAAATAACTCAGAGATGTAGACTTGGTGGAACCCAACCATTTGAATCTTTTCCTAGGCTAATCCCAAAGCTCCTTCTACCTCCTTCTCTATAGACTCACTTCTCCAGCTATTCTGGGCCATTTGCTATACTCTGAGTGTGATTCCAGCCTTCTAGTTAAATGTCCATGCTTATGCCTTTCCTCCACTTGAGATGCCAACTGTATTTATCTCTCTTCCAATTATATTTATCCAAATCTTCTCATCCTCTAATGTCCAGATTGCATGCCACCTCCCAGATTCTTCCTGATCAGTCCAGGCATAGGCAATAACCCTTCACTTCTCTAGAGTTTGCTGGCATCACCCAAGTGGCACTTGAAGATTACCTTGTATGATCATTATAGATTTGTTGTGTTGTATCTCTCATACCAGGTGGTAAACACCATAAGAGTAGGGAACCATACATGTTTGTTTATTCATTCGTTCATTGAACAAATGTTATAGCAGCATTTATAGTACATTGCCAAGTATGTAATAGGTATTTTGACATCTCTTGAATAAATGAACATGTGAATGTAGATATGGTAAGTAGGTAGGAGCCTGTGTGTGTGTGTGTGTATGTAGCAAACGTGAGGGAATGAGAGAGAAAGCTAACGAGAACTGTAGTGGTCAGGTTAGGTTGATGAACTGATGTTTAGCTAGCATTGTGGGGTGGCATGGGGTGGGAAAAAATGAGGCACTTGCACAGGGGTGGGTGGTGGTGTTTAGGATTGGCTAGAGATGGCTGTTGCTTGGTACCCAGTAGGTGCTCTATGTAAGCAACTCCTAAATGTTGTGGAAGTCCAAAAGAGAACCAGAGTTGAGACAGATACTGCTGAAAAAATGTAAAGGAAGATATAGGTATTCTATGAAAAAGGAACCAAAAAATATTTCTGAAGAATGAGTCATGGCTCCAAGAATGATGTTTGAAATGTGCTCTCTACATGTAGAAATGAAATTGTATCATTGCGTCAGACTTTTCTATACTGTTTTTCATTTGAGTTGCCTATGAGAGATCAAGGTACAATAATTGGCAATATATCGTTGCTATGGTTATTTATCAAGACATCAAACTTTCTGACTAAGCATGTGTAATATTTATATTTATGTTAAATGCTTTAATACAACGAGTAGATTTTAACCATCCAGTTTTTTTCTTTGAAGATAGCATGTTGTTTGTCTGAAATTAGAATCCATTTCAATTTCATGCAGGAGCAAAGGTGAGGCACTCATCTGTCTCTGTGTCCTTTTTGCCTGACACAGTGTTAGCCCAATGCTTGGCACCAGTAGGTGCTCTATGTATAAGTGTTTTTCAGTAAATGAATTAATAATGTATTGGTTTTTCTCGAAATGAATTAATAACATCTCAGTTTTAAAAACTTCACAGATTGGATGGATTGACTTCATGAAACATGTCCTTTGTGTTTAAGGTTCTTGCCAAATTTAAGTGTAGAGATTAAATTGGAGATAGAAAAATGATTGTTATATACGTTTGTAGAACTTTAGTACTAGACATAATTCCAGAGATTATTTAGTTCCAGCTCCTCATTTTTCAGACAAAGGCATTGAGGACCAGAGAGGTTAAGTGACTTGCTCATGCTCACATTATGTCAAGCTTGGACCTAGCCCAGATCTCCAGATCTCTAGGCTTCGGTATCATCTCTTTCCATTAGGCCCCTTGGAAGTAAATCTTGGTTTCATGATTCCTTTCATGGCCTAAGTTTAACTCCTGAGCTCCCAAAGAAGAATTTAGGAAAAATTTTATTATGTTTTTGTTAATTGCAAAATAGAAAGATTTCTGAGACAGCAACTCCTCTTCCTCTCAAGGATCCTGTGCAGTGCATGGGCTACTTGGGGGCACCCATATGTTTTTGTTTTTGTTTTTGTTTTGAGATGAAGTCTTGCTCTGTTGCTCAGGATGGAGTGCAGTGGCACAATCTTGGCTCACTGCAACCTCCGCCTCCCGGGTTCATGCTATTCTCCTGCCTCAGCCTCCCAAGTAGCTAAGATTACAAGTGTGCACTACCACATCCAGCTAACTTTTTGTGTTTTTAGTAGAAATGAGGTTTTACCATGTTGGCCAGACTGGTCTTGAACTCCTCACCTCAAATGATATACCCGCCTTGGCCTCACAAAGTGTTGCGTTTACAGGCATGAGCCACCACACTCAGCCTCCCATATTAATTTTTTAATGTCCTTTCCTCCTGGTAAGTCTGCTGGAAAAAGAGAGCTTGCACCATCTAGTGGATCTAAGAAGAGACTCTTAGGCTTAAATTTTGGGTGACCTTACTTTAAAAAGAAGGAACAATATTTTTATTTAATGAATCTGCACATTCTCACATGGAATCCTTTTTATCATGAGAGTGGCAGTAGCAGCATAGAATGAAGTTAGGGTCACTTTGTACTTCATAGTGCTAGAGATGCGACACCTTACTGACCGTGCTTCTTTTTAGTGGTGGAAGGCAGGCCACAAAGTGGGTAACTGGATTTAACTGATTTAACTGGATCAGGAAAGGCATGAGCATGGGTATTTTTAGATAACTCTCCAGGTGATTCTAACATAGAACCAGGGCTGAGAACCACTGCTGTATTACAACCTTGGTTTTTCAACAGTGCTTGGATTCTTGTACTCATTAATTGAAAACACTGGTTCTTCTGTAATGGGTCTTTCCGTCCTAGTTGGGAATTAGTCAAATCCTATTATTCCTGGGAAACCCGCTAGTGCTCATTTGGACAATTAACTTATTCAAGAATGTACAGCATTCTATCCAATGGATAATGAAGTTTTAGAAGCGTTCAAATTATTCCTTTGTTTTCCTTCAATGGAGATTTTAAATCTTTTTACATGCTCTGGAAAATATTTGTCTCATGTGGCAGGTGGTAGAAGACAGTATCTGTCAAGCGGGATAACTTGATGATCGAATGGGCAGTGCAGGCCAGGGGCCTCACCACTGACATTGCCCTGTGATCTGAAATGCCTGTTAACCTCCTGGGCTTGAGTTTTCTTTGAAGAGTGTGATTGGTCATCTTTGTATGTACAAAGTACTGCTCAGCAAAAAACTAGGTTACGAAAAAAAGCTTTTGTTACTCCATCACTGAAATATCTTAAGTGGCACCTTAGCACCTGTGTTGTGTAGTTGTGCTTGATGGTCATAATGACCAGAGACTTTGTGATAGTGGTCCATAGCCTGGTGCACATCAGAAGCAACAAGGGATGCCTGGCAGTAGACCTGGAGATAATTAACTGGATCAGGATAGGGCATGAGCATGGGTATTTTTAGCTAACTCACCAGGTGATTCTGACATGGAACCCGGGTTGAAAACCACTGCCACAAGATATTCTTAAAAATGTTTTGCAGGCTGGGTGCAGTGGCTCATGCTTGTAATCCCAGCACTTTGGGAGGCTGAGGTGGGTGGATCACCTGAGGTCAGGAGTTCGAGACCAGCCTGGCCAATATGGTGAAACCCTGTCCCTACTAAAAATATGAAAATTAGCCAGGCGTGGTGGCACACACCTGTAGTCAAAACTACTCGGGAGGATGAGGCATGAGAATCACTTGAACCCAGGAGGCAGAGTTTGCAGTGAGCTGAGATTGTGCCATTGCACTTTAGCCTGGGTGACAGAGCAAGACTCCATCTCAAAAAAAAAATTTTTGTAAGGCACACTGGCTTATGCCTGTAATCCCAGCACTTTAGGAGGCCGAGGCAGGAGGATTGCTTGAGCTGAGGAGTTTAAGACCATCCTGGGCAACATGATGAAACCCTGTCTCTACAAAAGATACAAAAATCACCCAGGTGTAGTGGCATGCACCTGTAGTCCCAGCTACTTGGGAGGCTGACGTGAGAGAATTGCTTGAGCCTGGGACGTCGAGGCTACAGTAAGTGGTGATCACGCCACTGTACTCCAGCCTGAGCCACAGTGTGAGACCCTGTCTCAAAAACAAAACAAAACAAAACAAAAACAAAACAAACAAACAAACAAAAAAAAGTTTTGTGAACCTTGAATTTCAAATCAAGTTTGGCAGTCTGATGTATATTTTCTGGCTTTTAAATTATTTGAGTATTGGAGATCCATATTTGATAACCAGTATTCTCCTGGGTCCCAGGGAGCAGGAACTGCACTGTTTTGTGATTAGAGTAATGAAGTTATTATTGTGTCTAAATGACTCCATTTTTACATCTCTCAGAGGTGCTGATGGAGTCAGTCCCTGTGCATGACCCAGGTTTGAGGAATGTGAGTACTTTCAGGGATTGCCAGGAGCAGTGAGGACCAGAAGTTAATGCTTCTGTGAGTGGCAGCTTAATGTATTGTCGTAATTGTACACATCTGAGGGCACTGATTCTGTATTGTTGGCCCTTGTCCCAGTGACAGTAGGAAAGTGGGTGCCTTTCACATAAAGCTTTTTTCCCCCTCTTATCATTTTAATAATGAATTTCACCTCTTTCTGTGGTATCCAGGAGTAGGGTGCTCTGTGAGTTCTCTGCAGAAGCTGTTTCTGCAGTAAAGTCCTGATCTGTCACTGGGAGCAGCTTTCTTCTGACAAATGTAGCTGAACTGGTTGGCAGAAGGATGGCAGGGAGGTAAAAGGGCAGGGAGTGGTTATAAATCCTCTAAAACGTCATCAATTGAACTCTTACAATGGAAGACAGTGTCTTTGACAACGTGTTCCAAATGGTTGATACAGATATTCAATTTCAAAGGATTTCTTCTGTGTTTTCAGAGGGCAGGGGACAAGAATGCCAGGAAATTGTTTGAATTCTTGCCTTGGTGCCTTCTCCTCAAAATAGTGTAAAAAATATGAAATTTATTATCAGGTAGACTTAGGTTTGAATGTGGCTTCTGCCACTTGCCGTGTGCTTCTAGGGCAAAATTTTGAGCCTCACTTTTCTTAGCTGTGAGATGAGAATCCTAATACCTACCTACCATTTTACTCTATCAAGATGAATTAACATAATACATGTAAAACATCTAACATAATGTTTGGCACAGAGCTAGTACTTCATAAATGGTGGCTATTTCTGGAACTACTGTTAATAGTGGTAGTAATGAATGATAATGATAATAATAAACAAATTCCCCCTCACCTTTGGAAATGGCCTGTATGTCCCCTTAGCCTTTGGTGGGGATGGCAAGGGGGTGTTGACAGAGGCCCATCCGGGAAGGGTGTACTCAGAATTTTCATCCTCACATAGTCAACATGTTATAATTTAGAGTCTCATCACATATTAATCCTTTAAAATGCAGTGACTCTCTAGAAGAGTTCCTTTTACTGATTACTCATTTTGTGTACATCCTGCTATTTAATTCAGAGGGCCTATAATACAGATTTTTATGTACACAGTGTGGACAGGGGGTTAGTAGAGGAGAGGGGAAAATATAATTTGGGGATTAGTTTGGCCATAAGTCACACCTGGAGTCATGGTTTGGTGTGGGGTTTGGACACCCAGGAAAGGTTAGATTATTGGGAAGTTGAGAAGAGGAGATGCCAGAATGGGTGACAGGAGGGTAGTGGGAACCCAACTACAATTTCCAATTTCCTGTGCAGGGTTCTCTGTTAGGATTGCCTGTGTGTTGCCATGAGTTTGTCTTGGTGTCCCTTCTGTCATTTGCCATCAGTTGACAGTGTCTGGCGTACAGTTCCATTTCATTGAAGCACTCGGTCTAGAATATAAAGCATTTATGTGAATCAGTGGAAACTGAATTTGTACAGCTGAGGATCTGTACTGCAGTTTCAGAAGTCAGTATAGTTTAATTGAGGTATAAAGGGCTCTCCTCCCCATTTGAGTTGTGACAAGTTGAGAAATACAAAAAATGAGGCAGATGGAAGAAGATTAAAACACCATCTTTATTACCACTAAAACTGATGCCAGAGAATAGGGTTTACTCTTGTAGGCAAACATTCCCAATATTTAACCTGAGAATTAGACAGACAGACTCACCCAGACGCATTATAGAACATGTGGTGGGGAAGAGCAGAGACGAATATGTGCTTTCTTTTTGTGAGACAGAGTCTCACTCCGTCGCCCAGACTGGAGTGCAGTGGCACAATCTTGGCTCACTGCAACCTCCATCTCCTGGGTTCCAGTGATCATTCTGCTTCAGCCTCCCTAGTAGCTGGGACTATAGGCACAGGCCACCACACCCAGCTAATTTTTGTATTTTTAGTAGGGATGGAGTTTCACCATGTAGGCCAGGCTAGCCTTGAACTCCTGACCTCAAGTGCTCTGCCCGCCTCAGCCTCCCAAAGTGCTGGGATTACAGGCGTGAGCCTCTGTGCCCTCTCCCAAATATGTACTTTCTGCTGGAAGCCTGGCTCCCAGGAGAAGAGAGGAAGGGACAGGCTCAATCCCAAGCTCAACAAAATGACAAGTTACTCCTCCTCTCCTGGAGAAGAATTATGGGGGCAGTCAGAGAGAGGCCAGAAGTATGCTGCTAGGAGATCCGGCATGTGGGAGGACACATGAGAACTGGAGACTTCATTTTACTCCATCATGTCTGCATAAATTCAACCTAAGTTCTAGCAAATTTGGAAGTAGTAACTCATGCTTAAAAAAAACAAATGGGAGTGGTTTAAATGTCACTCCCATCACCAAGAACATATCATGGTCCCCGGGCCCTGCAGAAGATAATCCAGAGTCCTTAACCCGGTTTTGAAAACCTCTCCTGATGTGGCCCCATCCTGCCTATAAGCCTTTCTTCCCTTCATAATGTTCAAATGCAGACCTAAAGTCTGATTAGTGCCCTCATCATCCTCTGAACAGTTCGTTCTTGCTCCCGTGTTCCTACTGGGTTATCCTTTCCGTTTCTTGCCTGTTCATCCGAAGTGTACTCATCTGGGCCAGGCGCGGTGGTTCATGCCTGTAATCCCAGCACTTTGGGAGGCTGAGGTCGGGGGATCACTTGGCGTCAGGAGTTCGAGACCAGCCTGGTCTACATGGTGAAACCCCATCTCTACTGAAAATACAAAAATTAGCCAGGTATGGTGGCTTGTGCCTGTAATCCCAGCTACTCGGGAGGCTGAGGTACAAGAATCATTTGTACCCGGGTGGCAGAGGTTGCAGTTAGCTGGGATCGTGCCGCTGCACTCTAGCCTGGGTGACAGAGTGATACTCTGTCTTAAAACAAAAACAAAAACAAACAAAAAAAACCACACACACACAAAAAAAAAACAAAAAAAAAATGTGCATTCATCTGTTAGGTCTCAATACAAACACCACTGTGGGCAGAAGCCTTACCCTGAAGCGTATGCTGACTTCTCTCATCTCCAAATTGCCAATGAACTTTCACATAGGACTGCACTGCTTAGTACTTGTTCATCAAATGAGCTTTGTCTGCCAATTGTTGTAAGTTTTTTGAGGGAGAAATGTTTCTTATGCTTCTTTTGTGTATCCTCAGCTGCTAGTATATTGTACACCTGGAAAACACTCAATATATATGCAGTTGGTTAAATAGATGTGTCAAAAGAAAGTGGCTAGCACTCTTACCACTGTATTAGAAGAGAGTGATGTGTTGGTTATGCTGGAAAATGAAATACCAAGACAAAGAATTGAGATTAGCACTTAGTTTTATGTCACTGATGTGGAATCAAAGAATGCTTTGGAACAGACTTGTAACAGAGAGGGTGGATCATCATCATTTTACAGCAGAGAAAACAAAGGCTCATGATTTGGAAAGAAATGTTCAGAGTCTGTGAGCTTAATATTTGTGAGAGGAATAGAGGATATGAAGCAGATGATCTTTCAATTCTTTAACATTTGATTATGTTTACAAGGTTTATGGGGTAGCTTTATGTTTGCGTTAGAAGGTCCTCTAAGTGTTCCAAAGTGCTTTTCTATTATCCTGTCAATCCTCACTTCTTTATGTGCTTGCCAAAATCTGTGGAGGAAGGCACTTTTCACAGAAGCCTTCACATCTCATCGTTAACCTTCTTCATTGACACATGTCAGCTCACTGTGGTAGATTACATAGTATGCAGGCCTGAGACATCAGGCTTGTTTTCCATTTGTAAGCAGTTGGGACACCAGAATATTACTTCGCTTGCCCATGGTCACCAGATGCTAAGAATTAAAATGCAAGTGTCTTATGTTCATTCCTATTGCAGACCATTTTCTACTACTCCATGATGTTTTTCTCTTCTTTAAGATCTTCTGGAGACCCGGAGAGAATCCTGGCTGAGAAGGGAAGCACATTTGTGAATCCCTGATCAGCAAAGAGATCGGTTAGTGCAAGTACCTGAAGCACCCAGGGTAGAAGGTTATGAACCCCAGGTTGGAGAAAGGATGGCTTTGATGAGTGCTGAGAGAGGACGCTGCCCTGTGCCAGAGTGGAACAGGAAGCGGGAGCTGATACCTGAGAAGGACAGGTCAGCTAACCAGCCCTCAGTGAGGGGTTTCTAGGACAGCCTCATTACTTGCTTTGTTGTAGGCTTCTCAAGACATCTGTGATCGTATTTAACTGTTGTACAAAAATAGCAAACAAAATAAAAGTAGTGTTTTGGTCATTTGTGCCACTGTTTCTTTCCAGTAAAATTTAAAAAAATTTTTAGTTTTTAACTTAAAAAATTAAATGTTAGTGTTGTCTCTTATTGGTTAGTTAACAGAAAAGCTAATAGAGAAGTTAGTCTGTCTAGTGTATATTTTTAAACAGATTTCAAACACTGAGTTGTCATATAAGTAAGTCATGAAGTCAATTTGGTAGGTCACAATTAGCTCTTAAAGTAGAATAAAATAGAAAATACCAGAGTGCATTGCACTTAGTAATGGGAGTATTAGATATTATTATAAAATATTTTTATTATGATGAATCATGGTATTAAAAAGTTTGAAAACACTGAATGGGAGAATGTTACTAGATTACTTGTTACTTGATGTTACATTTCTGCTTTATCATGGGCTGCAAATAAATGTGAGTTGGTATTCTTTTGGTCTAAAACATTCATTAGTTAATTATTTCATTCAACATATGTATTTTAAGCACCCAATATATGCCAGGTACTGTTCTAAGTGTTTGCTGGGGTTGAGATATCTATAGCAATTTACTTACAAAGCATATCTTATTTCTCTTACTCAGAGAAAACACTGTATTGGTGTGCCTAAGGTTTAGCTGTGGATACAGAAAACTCCCTTTATATTACAGAAAACTCGCTTTAATGATCCTTTTGTATTCCGCACACCACTTCTATTTACAATTCACTAGCCAGGACACACATAGTAACATCTAGATGCAAAATGTGTGTGTTTTTTTTTAATAAAGTCAGGGTTTATTCCCAAGGAAGAGAGGGAGAATAAATATTGGGGAGACATTTAGTAGTGCCTGCCATAAACCTCAAAGCTTCTTACAGATAAACAAAATTTCGTTTCCATTGATGGGAAACTGGAAATTTCTATTATTATAATTATTGGAAAGGCACGGGGTTGGCAGGGCCACTGCATAGAGTTGGGCAGGTTGTCTACTGCACAAGGGCAGCCTGCTGAGGGTGCAGATAGGAGAGATGGTGTTCATGTTCTGTTTGCCAGACTTTGTTTCCTGGCATGGGGCTGTGTCCACCCACGGGAAGAGGCACCCTTATCTAATTGGCGGAAGACACCTTCTTCTCTGGCCAAGCCATCTGCTTACCGAACTGTGGGCCTGGGGGGCTACTTTGCCCCAAGAAATGTATTTCTAATTTGCAGAAATGCCCTATATGGGCTGGTTGTGGCTCAGAGGCCAGTCTCAACTAGCCTAGAGGTCGTCTTAAGCATTTGATCCTGACATACCTGATTCTGCCCCTTCTCTTCTAGTATAGCTCTTCTTGCCTGGTTTTATATTTTTAAAATAATAGAAGTTAGCTGACAAAACTTTATGCATTGTCTTATCACAAATAGGCACAGAGTAAATTTTCAGAGGCTGAGCAGGTCTACCAGTCCTGCAGAGTCTCCTCATCCCTGACGTCTTCGTAGCCCCTCACGTCACTTCTCTTCCATTGTAGGAAAGGAAATTCATGTTATAAATTAAGCTTACATCGATCTCTGATTTGAAAAGGAAAATTAGATATCTTTTGTTTTTAACTTCAACAAGTGCATGAGGGAGATAATGGTACCAAATGATTGGGTTCTTGAGCATCAGAATTATGAAAAGAGAAATGGTCCCACCCTGCCTATACACAGAGAAATAATAGTTAAAACACACACACACACACACACACAAAACCCCACCTTATCTAAGGCAGCCAGGTGGTATTCATCTTGGAAACAAATGCAGAGAGTGGAGGGAAGATCTGGTCTGAAAGTTGGTGTGAATCTTTTATTCTTTCCCTGCACTCTCCTAAGAGAACATTAAAAATTTATCAGCAACAAAGGCCCTGCAAGCTTTTCTTCAAGTAAGAAAACCAAAAAGCAAGGAAAACAGAGAAGGAGTTTAGTCTGTTTATCTTCTGACTATAATTTTTTCTCGCCCCACACTAACTTTTTTTGAGGGCTTGCTGTCCCGTCATTTTTGTGTCTGACTTGCATTTCGGGTGAGGTAAAGCGGAGTCATTCTGCTGGGATGCTCCTCTGGATTATCCAGTGGCAGATGATGTGCAGGTTTGGGACAACAGAGAGGAACAACCAGAATGACTGCAATTATTGAATTTGTTTGGGCAGATGCGTGTGTGTTTTCTGCCTTCCCATTGTGTTGAGGTCTTTCCAGTGCTCGTGGAAAATAAGCGAGGAGTGAAATCTGTCTTTTATCATCAGAGCTTGCTTTGTTACAGTTTTAGTGTCTAGGAAAATGGGTCTACATTTAAATTCCTCTCCCGAATGATACATTTAACCCATCAGGGAGATTGAGCTGTGTGCCTGTGGTGGCGGGGCGGAGGGATGGGGGCGGAGTTGAGGCGGTTGCGTGGAATGGCAGGCATTAGATGCTGCCTTCTTGCAGTGGTTCTCAGATGCTTCATTCTAGAGAAGCTGCTGGTTGGGGTTCTGGCCCATGGACCATTTCCCCTCCACTGTGGGTTTTAAAGTCAGTCTCATCAGCATTCAGTAGTATTGTCTTATTAATCAGGAAGATAAATAGGGAGAAGCCTGAGGAAGCATTTCTTTTTTTTTTTTTTTTTTCCAGCGGATCACTTTTCGAGGTTGCCATAATTCAAGAGCATGGCATGAGTTACACTCTGTATTTTCAATGAAATGTTACTCACTATAAGTGGAAAATTTCCCCTGCTGTTCCAGCATTGTAAAATTAATATAACTACCCTGCTAAGGAAGGCATCCCCAACATGGGCTGTGAAAATCCAGTGTTTCTATTAGTAACAGGGCTGCTGATTTCCGTCTTGACACATTTATTGATTACTCTGAGTACCTGGCGGTGCATCAGGTCCTTTGAGAGTTCGCATTGCAGGTCATATGTAGTCATTTCTGCAGTAAGTTTGCGATCTTAAAGGATGAATGTGTGTATTATGAAAACTGAGAAAGGGAACTGACAGCCTAGAAAAGGGAAGTCTGAGAGGTTTAATAAGAATTCCGGAATAGGAAAGTTGAGTTTTGCAGGGACAGCATTTCTCCGTCACCACTTATTAAGATGAGGGCAGAGTAAGGTACAATTTAAATTACAGCAGGTGGAATCTCCCTTTATAATGAGGAGTACTTTCTTCTGATTCAAAAATTATGAGCCTCGACTAAGCTGTGTTGCCCAAAGAAGCTGTGTAATCTCTGTTTGAGTTCGAAAGAAGGGTGTCGTGGGTGTTTGTGTTTTGGCAGCCCAGCACCAGACCTCTTTTTCTTTCTAAGCCTGTCTCTCCAGCCTTCTGGTGATTCTGTGAGACACCCCTTCAGTAAGTATCTTTTTTGCTTGGACCATCTGGAGTTAGTTCTCATAAGATTGTTGGGACTCAAATAACCGAAACAATATGCTTAGAATAGTCCTTAGTTACCTACTAGGTGCTCAATAACTGGTCAGTGATGTTGTTTTCATTGTTTCTCAAATTGTCACTGAGAAGTCTGAATAAAAAAGGGACCCTTTCTGGAACAATTAGTAAATAGGAAAGAGAAGAACCAAGTGGTCTTTGGAATACCCCTCAGATCTTTGTTTCTGAGCCAAAATGCCCCCATATTTCCTTGTTAATACCTCAGGACCATGCTATGAATTACCTTTCTTATGGAGTATTTGGGTATTCAATAGTTAAACTTTATTAGGTGAGGTTCAAGTATAATGGATCATATACTGCATTATACTCTAATAAATTATATCATAATGAAGCTATAGGGTACAAATTATGCACACATAGTATAGACATAGCCAAATGACTATAGACATAGGCATTTGCTGAAACCTCCAAGGAGAGAGGTTTATGATAAGCAAGCGAAAATAACTTTTGATGTGAAAAAAGCAGTAACCCTTCAACTTGGCCAACCCTAGTTGCAGCATTGGCCCATTGGACATAGGACCATTTTTATTGGCAATGACAGCTTTATTCTTGTTCTGTCAGTATTGGTCAGCTCATCCTGTGGGATTAAAATGAGGTTTAGATTGGCTAGCATTGGCAAATACAGATGAAAATATGTTTTAGGGAGTTTCTATGTCTCCTTTAACTACAGCCTGTTCTAGGACACACTGAATCTTTGGGGCTGATGTAGCCCATCCCTTGTGACCACCTCAAAAATCTTCTGATTCTACAAAATGCCTGGGAGGGAATGGGGAGGGAGTGGAAATGGATGAGGTGTTCATTTTCTATAAGGGGTGGTTGTACTTTCCCCCCACAACTCCCAAAAACATGTACAGACAGGCAAATTTTGTTCTTTTGCCACCAACACTCCCACCGACTTCCTGGTCCTTCTTTTTTTTTTTTTTTTTTGCCTCAATTTGGCTTATTTTAAACTGAGGACCCAAGTCAGGAAATAATAGCCATCCTTTACTGAGTCCCTTCTATGTGTTGTGATTTATGTGTATTCTCTTTAATCCTCTTAATACTTTCAAACATATTGGATTATCCCCATTTTGCAGAGGAGGAAACAGGCTTAGAGAGATTAAATAACACAATCAAGGTTATACAGGTAATAAATGTTAGGATTTGAACTCTAGTTTGTGTAGCTCCAAAGCCTCTCCTTTTCTGAAAACCACTCTCTGTTATCTTGCTCTCACTGTTTTCCTCAAAACCTCATTTTCTACTCAGGGCTGGCAACCATATTCCCTGCAAGGCTAACATAACTCCTGGTATAGACCTCACATAGGTTCAGGTTTTAAGTAGAATTTCCTTATGCATTTGGCTTCTGCTTACAACAGCAAAGCATTCAGAATTGTGTTTTGTTCATCTTTCTGTCCCCAGGACCCAGTGCAGAGCTTTCACACCTGCATAAATGTTTGCTGAATAGGGCCATTCCTGATATGTTCCCATTGCGAGGAGGTGTAGGAAAAGTTAGGAACCCCAAAGGTGCAGCATCCAGAGCAGTTGACAATATTCATGACAAGGTAATCTGAACACTGAGAACAAAATGGAAAATGCAGAAAAACAATCAACCAAATCCCAGATAATAAAGTTTGTACTTCGGGGACAGGTAGTCAGTGTTTATTCAAGTACCTCAAATTTGGGCCAGTTAAATGCATTGAGATCTGCTCCAGGGAAGCAGTGCTCAGTGAGAAAGCCACATGGCCTTGGGAGCACCACCACTGCCTGTGGTTTGAGTGGCACTGCCTCCCACGTTGTGTCTCTGGTGCCTGATTTTCCCCAGGCAGACAAATCCCAGCTCCTACTTCCACTGGGGAGATGAGCAGTGTTTCACTCTTCAGGGCCTGGGAGGACCCTGAAAAGCCATTTGTTCACTGCTTCCCTTTTCTCCCAGAAGATATAAATTTATTATACTGATATATTTAATGTATTACAGATCCATTGAAGAAATGCTGGGAGAAAAGGGGCAGAGACTGGCTTTTATTTTAATACACTTTCCTTAAAATATGTTACTGAAATCCTCATTGTAGCTACTCTGTTTCCTCCTTCCTCAAATATTTTAGGAATAAATCAGTAAACTTGCTGACTTTGGCTGTCACCTCCATTCACCTCCCCAGCTGGCCTCTGGCGGTGCTAGCAGTATAGCGTGTGGCCTAGAGGTCGGGGAGCAGAAGGGAGGCATAGGGGAGCCGACGGGAGGGAGCCAGAATCATCAACTGCAGACTATTTTCAGATCTGGAGTCATTGAACATTTTCTGTCCTGAATTTTTGGCTGAAACAGTAGAGCTGCTTGCTGAGAACCAGGGCGTCTGTCTTCCCTTTTGTACTTGAATGTTCTTCTTAGCGCTTCATGTCCTTGGAGGGGAGAAGATGGCTGCAAGGAGCCCATCCAGCTGCTGCCCTTGGCTGCAGGTGGGTGGATGTGCCTCCCGCCTGTCCGTTGGCTTGGCTCTCTCTGGCAGCAGCAGGTGGGCTCGTAGCCTGTGTTCCCTGTTAAGACCCTTTCACTCCTGTTTTGTGTGATCCAGCCTTGTCATTCTTTTCCCCTCTGCTGATTTCAGTGGGAGCTTTACTCTGGTTGGACCCACTGGGGCTGATGACTCACTGATGACCCAGGTGAACCAGCAGTTAGCTAGTTTTTTCCTCTGTTATCAAAAGAAAAGCCAAGGAAGGGTGGCTTCTAACTTGGAGAGGGTGCCACAGTCACCTGACCCCACTGCCTGCCACCTGCCTGAGTGACAGAAGGTAGGATCCATCTGTTTGTTCCAATGTGACTAGATCACAAAAAAACAATTAGCAGGTTGGAAATGTATTTTTCAGGACACACATAAACCTGCCATTACAGGGAGGATTCTGGTGCTAATTTAGATGCAAATGGAATGGCCCAACTAGAGCTGATTACAGAAAGGTCAGAATGTCTATATGCTCAATTTCACTCCTATGCTGTGCAATAAGTTAATGTGCTGCTGCAGTTGTGGGCATGATAGCTGGCTTCGGTTCTGGCTTTAATTCTTTTTAGAGAGCTTTGGTTTTATAGAAGTAGAATGTGATGCGTGGTGTCACCTCCTCCCTTCCCACCCACCTCCTTTTTAAAAGAAAACACACTGTCCATTTTGCCTATTTCTGAGAAGCTTGAAATTCTAATAAAAAAATAAAAACACACTTTTGGAGGCTCTTAGCCTAAGACAAAAAAGAGTAGATTGATTGTAAATTCAGTTGCCATCCTGTTCAGAAAACTGATCTCACCTATGTGTGCACTTCTTCCAGGCCAGACCATGCTGCGTTATAGCCTGGAGCATAGGGAACTGGTGATGAGAACTGGTGGGTGAAAGGATGGCGTAGATGATGGTTAACTGTGCTCCTGTGGTGTTTTTTAGATGTTTTTAGCTGCAGCTCACAGTCAGAAATAATATTTTGCATGTTTGCATATATATGTATATTCACTGAATTTGCAAGCAAAGCCCATATATTTAATATATTGCATTATGTATATTTTCAACAAAATATGTATACACAAGTTTGACAAAACAGGACTTGCCCTTACTACGTGCAGGGTACTCTAATATTTTCTACTGGAATCTGGTCTAAACCATTAATAAACTAATAAACTGAATTAACTACCCACTCTTGATCTCAAACTGTAGTTTCAAAAACACCGGCTTGAGGGATTGGTGAAGATTCTTGGCATGAAGAAGGACCCAGACAAGGGCTATAGGAATGTACAGAAGACGGACAGAAAAAGATTTATTTCCAAGGATGGGCTAAACGGGACTCAGTAGCAGTAAAGTCAAGTACCTGAGTCAGGCCTCTATTCTGGAACTTGGGTTGAAAAGTAATCACATAATAGCACCTAAGCAGATATGTTCTTTAGAGTAACAGCTGTTCTTATCTTGTCAAGGATAATTATTCGTTTGTGGACACTGAGTTTTCTTTAGGTGATTTCAGTCATTGTGGCCCACCTTTAGTATGAAATAACATTCTTAAGCTTTAGTATCCCTAAACTTTATTATTGTGTATGATATGGCAGTAAGGTAGAACGTCATTTACTGTTTCTGTTAGTATTTCTATGTAAATTTGTAGCTACCTGCAATTCTTTATAGAACAAGTTAAATAAATATTGATAGTCATCTCTAAGACAGAGATCTTACTTATATTAACAGTGGATTGTCCTTCATAATGGGTGCATGAAGAAGACGCTACTTTACAGTCTTGCTAACACTTCTTTGGGGCATTAGCAGAAGATTTTGTTTTACATTCTGCACAGCAGAGCATCTTTTCCCTTGTGGTTTATTGTTAGTTTTCCAGTGATCACACTTAGGCTCTGGTCTCATCCTCGTTAAGGAGGTTGCCTATTTGGGGGGATTAGAGGAAGTTTCTGAAAGTAAGATAATGGGACAGGAAAAGATTTTCTGGTATAAAAATCTCCTAAAGGCTCTGAGGATATGGTGGAAGGAAAAGATGGAAGGAGAAGGGAGCCAGATTTTCCTGATTTGGGTATTAGTTTAATGTGAGTATGATCTCAGTTCATAAAAATATGCAACTTAATGCTTAATGGACTTAGGTTTTTAATATTTATAGCATGTTATATAAATATTATCCCTCCAAGTGCTTCTTAAATCCTCTTAGCTTATAAATGACAGCTTTGATTTCTAAAAAGAAATGAAATCTTTTCATTTATCCAGCCTAACAGTAGTAAACAATAGATACTTAATGCCCTCCTTTCACGTTAGGCCACAGAGACTGAGACTATAGTCTAAGGAGTTGATTGCTGTGCTTTCGAGCTTACTAAGGTCATATGTATCTTAAGAGGGGAAAAGCTGATGCTACATTATTGGTACAAAGGCTGGAATTCTGTATGACACGTCAGTTCAGCAGTGTTCCGTAGATAAGTTGAAAATACTGTATTACAGAAACTACATACATAGCCTGTTTGGAATGATTATGCAACTTTTTTCTAGTGATCAAGGTTGTTGGGGAATTAGATTTTCACCTAAATCATTTAGGATTAAGTTTCTGCTAAAGGATCCCAAGTTTGCAGTAGTGAAGTGGATGTGGGTTAATGTAGGGTTGTTGTGAGTCATTTCCCCCTTAGCCATGATTGGTGACATCAGTTATTACAGAGATCTTTATAAAAAATGTCTTTACTCTCTGTGGCCTTCAGGACACATGTGGAGGATAAAGAATAATCAAAAGTTAAACTAAACTCTGGCAAATATAAATCACTAGATCTTTGGGGCTGTCATTCACTCAGGAAGAAGTATGTTCTGTGTGCCAGGCTTTGTACATTGCATTGGGGTAATAAAGGAAAAGACACAGTGTGCATCCCAGGACAGCATTAGGAGTGCTCCATACATGGGACTAGAAAACATCAGGAAACACAAAGATGGAAGTAGTTTGTTTCAGAATCAGGGGCAGACCATGAAAAGCACTCTTCCCAGTGCAATTTATTTGTTAAATGGTTGATGGTTACCTGTTTCTATTGCTATATTTGGGCCACAGAGAGCTCTTTACAGTTGATCAGATGACATAGTGGTGTATTGAATGTCTGAGAGCTTGCATTGTTGGCACCAAGCTGGGGGAAGGGAATTTGCGCTATGATATGTACTCAGACCACTGTGGAATGACTTCTCATTAGATTCTAATGCACTGGATAAGCATGCCTTGCTTAGGATAAAGAAAACAGACACACTGACTTGGTAATATTTTATCCACCTGGGCTCATCTATCCAGAAGATAGCTGAGCACCAGAACTTTTTAAAAGTAATTTAAGCAGCCAAAATAGATAGCTCCAAGCCTTTATGCGCAGATGCATCCACTCAGGGCTCATCTACACTTATGTAGCAGATCTGGACATCTGGTTTCTAAACTAATCTGTGGATTTTGAAAGCTGAAAATTATAAGGGGAAGAGGAATGGAATATAAAAGGAATGGCCCAGTAACCGTAAGATAATGTGACAACTAATGCTTTTAAAGGAAGAGAAAGAAAGAAGATTTTAAAAAATGGAAAAGGGAAAATAAAAATCACTCAAATTGTATTGCCATCTGTTTTGTTTAGAATCGAGTGCATTTGACTCATGGTGGAGGGATTGCTAAGATTTCTAGGGTGTGTAGTATTAGAATCTGAAAGTTTGAACTATTTCTCTGGTGATTTTCATGGTTTCAGGTGTGGCTGTTTCTTTATGCTTCTGCGGGGCAGTTGATGACCGTGGGAATGACCTCTATTCTTCAAGAGATGATGTATTCTCATCTTAGGAGGACAAAGATGTATATGCTAGCTCTTAAAATACTCCTAATAAAAAATGTTTACGGTTAGAATTTTGATACTTGAAGCATCAAATCCTCAGCTTCTTGAAAAACTTGGCTCTTCAGAGTCTTATTCACTGAAAAATTGACATTTGACTACATGAGAAAATTACACCAGGTAGCAAATATTAATTTGTATTATAAAAAAGTCACAGTTACTTTATAAGCAGTGAGTTCTTATAGTACTTTATAAATAACATTTTATGTGTATTATTCAGTTATAAAAAATTTGACTTGCATCTCTCCAGAAACACATCTGAACATCTGTAGTACTTTGTGTCTGTACTGTTCCTTTGCAATTTATTTTATCATTTTGCTTGTTATAGCTCATCTTCCTGGACATAAAGAGTGTTCCTATGTTTTCAGCTCCTTGTACATAATAGGTCCCAATAAATGTTTATTGAATGACTAATAATGAAACAAGTTACTCCGAGCTTTCTAATTAATCCTTTACAATCCATGTAAATACTTTCCATTATCTTTTTTCTTCATTTCTGATTATACTCTAAAATCTTTATGGTATTTGAACTGCATTTGATGATTAGAATTGTCAGAACACTTGAATTGATTCTTTATGCCTTTCTTTTTCCTTATTGAATTAAAGGGTGGAAACAGCATGAGGTATTGTGGAATGTGAATAGGTTATGGGTTTCAATAAAGCTCTGAAGTGTGTTTTCGTGGGCAGTCGTGTTCTTGCCTTGATGGGGTCACCGTGGTGAGGCTGGGGCCACGGGAGAGGCGTGTATCACAGCATCAAGAGGATGCTCACCTGCACTCACTCTGTTGTTGGTTCTAGGTGACTGTGGAGGAGGTCATGACCACAACTGCATATCTGGACCTTTTCCTGCGTAGCATCTCTGAGCCAGCACTACTTGAGATCTTCCTTCGTTTTATCCTATTGCACCAGCACGAGAATGTCCACATCCTAGACACTCTCACGAGTCGAATCAACACCCCGTTTCGGGTAAGGAGAGCGCCAGAGGAAGGGAACTTACAACTAAGAACAGATTTCAGGAGAGTTTGTTTTGGGAATGTAATTATGAATATTCTCTTTTGATCTCTCACTCTCTGTTTTTTTTTTTTTTTTTTTTTGGTTGTTGTTGTTCTGTGGCCATTACCTTCTTTCTCTTTGGTTAGAGATGAATGGGATAATGTGTTTTGCTCTCAAGGATCCTTCTGTCAAAGAGGTGACACTTACTGCCTTTCATAGGACATCTTTTGTGATTTCTCTGTTTTAGTACTTTCTTCTGTAGAACTAGCAGAATGCACTTTTGTGGGGGCAAGATGCAGGGGAACACGTGGACCTAAGCGCAGATAAAGCCAAGGAACCAGAGTGCATCAGGTCTGGGTATTAGAGATCATATTCCTGTCCATGAGTTTTCCTGAAATGGAAGTTTGGAAAGTTGTGAATTTGGGTGGTCATTCTTCATTTTGAAGCTGTGATTAACTTGAAAAATACTCCTTCCCAAAGGCTGTCCCTATTTAATTGCAATTCTTGTTTTAAGAGCAAAAGAATGAGAATGTGTATATCATTCAGTTTGTAACATATATAGAGATAATATGTATAACAATAATTGCACAAAGGGGGAAAGAGGGAATAGACTTATATAGGAGTAATATTTCTATATTTCACTAGAGCTAATTTAATATAAATCTGAAGTAAATTCTGGTAAGTTAAAATGTATACTGGAAGCACTAGAGCAACCACTAAGAAAATAATTTAAAAATATAGTGGAAAAATCATTTAAAGGAATTAAAATGTTATACTAAGAAAATATTCAATTAGCACTACACTTAAGAGCAACATAATACACATTCTCCTCCAATGTACATGGAATATTCTCTAAGACAGACCATATGCTAGGCCATATAACAAACCTCAGTGAATTTAAGAGGATTGAAATCATGCAAAGTATGTTCTCTGATCATAATGGATGGAAATTAAAAAAATATTGACAAACAAATTTGGGAAATTCACAAGTATATGGAAATTAACACACTTCTAATCAGTGGGTCAAAGAAGAAATCACAAGGGAAATGAGAATTTACTTTGAGATAAATGAGAATGAAGACAAAATATACCCAGACTTATGAGATACAGTGAAAGCATTGTTTAAAGGGAAATATATAGTTGTGAACACATATGTTAAAAAAAGAAGAAAGAGCTCAAAGCAGTAACCTAAGCATCTATCATAATACACTGGAAAAAGAAGATCAAACAAAGCAGGCAAAGAGAAAACAATAAGGATTAGAGAGAAATTAATGAAATAGCAAATTTAAACAATGGAGAAAATAGGTGAAATAAAAAGTTGGTTCTTTGACAAGATTGACAAACCGTTGGCTAGGCTGATAAAAAAAGAGGGGAGTCTCAAATTACTAAAATGAGAAATGAAAGAGGAGGATATTACTATCAACCTTACAGAAATAAAAACAATAAGTGAATACTATGAGCAACTATATGCCAAAGGATGACTTAGATGAAATAGAAAAATTCTAGAAAGACACAAACTTGTGAAATGGAAAATCTAAATAAATTTATATCAAAATAAGATTAAAATAGAAATTAAACAAACTACTTATAAAGGAAAGCCCAGACCCAGATGGCCTCACTGGTGAATTCTTTCAAACATTTAGGCACTAGTTAAAAAGTAAGGTCAGCAAAATGGTGGAATAGGAAGACTCAGGCCCTTATTCCCTCACAGAGAAACCCACTTAACAAAAATGTATGGACCAAATTGCCTTTGTGAGAACTTCAGAAACTTTGTAAGAACACCAGTTAAGAGGTTGTAGCACAAAGCCAAGAAGAGACATATTGAAGTGTGCAGGAAAATAGGTGGCATTATTACCTGCTCTAGCCATGCACCCTCCCCAACACGGTGTGGCAAGATCCAGAGAAAACTTCCAACTGCTGACTTTTACCTTGTGAGGGAAAGAGAAGAGTGAATTACTGGCTTCACATTGCTGCTTATGTTCTGTCTGTTTATTGGGAAAAGAGGAATAAAATAGCTGTAAGACACACAGAAAACAACAAAATGGAAATAGTAAGTCCTTCCACCTCAGTAATTATTTCAAATGTAGATGGATTACACACTCCAATCAAAAGATATAAACTGGCTAAATAGATTAAAAAACATGATCCAAGCATATACTGTCTAAAAGACACTCACTTTTGATCTAAGAACATGTATAAGCTGAAAGTCAAAAGATGGAAAAATATATCCCATGCAAATGGTAACTAAAAGAAAGCAGAGATGGTTGTACTTATATTTAAAAAATTAGATATTAAGGTAAAGAGACAAAAAAAGACACAAGAGATAAGGAATGACATTATGTAGTGATAAAAGGGTCAATTCACTAGTAAGATATAAATATTATATATAACATCAGAGTTCTCAAATATATGAAGCAAACATTGACAGAATTACAGGGAGAAACAGACAGCTGCACATTAATAGTAGGAGACTTCAATGCCCTACTTAAATAGTGGATGAAAATATCAGACAGAAGATAAAGAAGGAAACAGGATTTGAACAACACTATAAACCAGTTGGACCTAACAGACATATACCAAATGCTCCACCCAGCAATGGCAGGATATACATTCTCCTCAAGTGCACATAGAACATTCTCCAAAATAGACCACTTGTGAGGTCACAAAACAAAGTTTAACACGTTTACAAAAATTGAAAGCACACAAATAATTTTTTTCTGAATGCAATGGAATGAAACTAGAAATAAATAGTAGAAGAAACAGTGGAAAAAATTATGAATACATACAAATTAAACAACACATTCTTGGGCCAAAGAAGAAATCACAAGGGAATTTAGAAAATATCTGGAGACAAGTGAAAATGAAAGCACAATATCCCCAAACTTATGAGATGCAGTGAAATAGTACTAAGAGGGAATT
Source organism: Mandrillus leucophaeus (assembly GCF_000951045.1). Classification (NCBI taxonomy): domain Eukaryota; kingdom Metazoa; phylum Chordata; class Mammalia; order Primates; family Cercopithecidae; genus Mandrillus; species Mandrillus leucophaeus. The sequence continues at coordinate 1,507,146 of NW_012101321.1, read as the reverse complement.
TTATAGCTGTAAACACTTAGGTTAAAAAAAAGAAGATCTTGAAGCAGCAACCTAACTATACATCTCCAGGAACTAGACAAAGAAGAACGAACTAAAGTCAAAGTTAGCAGAAGGAAGGAAATGATAAAGATCAGAGCAAAAATCAGTGAAATGAAGAATAGAAAAACCAATGAAACCAAGACTTGGTTTTTTGAAACAACAACAACAATATTGATTGACCCTTAGCTGTATTAACTAAGAAAAGAGAGATGACTCAAATAACTAAAATCAGAAATGAGAGAGGGGACATTACAACTTATGCCACAGAAATTAAAAAGAACATACCACAAACAATTACACACCAACAAACTGGATGATCTAGAAGACCTAGATACATTCTTAGAAGCATAGAACCTATCAAAAATGAATCATGAAGAAATTAAAAAAAAGTCTGAACAGACTTACCTCTAGTAAGGAGATCAAAGTTGTAATAATAATTTAAAAATCTTAAAGAAAATCCCAGGACCAGATGGCTTCACTGGAGTAGTCTACCAAACATGTAAAGAAGAATTAACATCAGTCCTCCTTGAATTCCTAAAAACTTGAAGATCCAGGAACATTTTCAGACTAATTTTATGAGGCCAGTATAGTCCTGATACCAAAGCTAGACAAAGGTACTTCAAGAAAACTAGAGACCAGTATCCCTGATGACTATTGATGCAAAAATCTTTAACAAAATACTAGCAAAAAGCATTAAACAGCACATGATAAGGATTGTACAACATGACCAAGTGTAATTTATTCCTAGAATACAATGATGCTTCACTGTATGAAAGTCAATCAGTGTAATATACCACGTTAATAGAATGAAGGACAAAACCCACAGGGTCATCTCAATTGATAGAAAAAGCACTTGACAAGATGGATTACAGACTTAAATCTTAGACCTAATACCATAAAAATCCTAGAGGAAAACCTAGGTAGTACCATTCAGGACATAGGCATGGGCCTGTCTCTTATACACATCTAGATGTGTATAAGAGACAGGGGCGCAGCACAGCAACATGGCACAAGTATACATATGTAACAAACCTGCACATTATGCACATGTACCCTAGAACTTAAAGTATAATAATAATAATAAATAAATAAATAATAAAAAAAAGAAAAAAAGAAAAAGAAAAAGCACTTGACAGATTCAACACCCTTTCATGATAAAAGCACTCAACAAACTAGAAATATAAAGAAACAACTTCAACATATTAAAGCCCTTATATGAAAAGCCCACAGCTAACATCTTACTCAATGGTGAAAGACTAAAAGCTTTTTCTCCGAAATCAGGAACAAGGCAAGGATGCCCACTTAGAGGTCCTAGCCAGGGCAATTAGGCAAGAGAAAGAAATAAAGGCATTTAAACTGGATAGAAAGAAGTTAAATTGTGTCTGTTTGTAGACAGCATGATCATATATATAGAAAATCCTAAAGATGTCACTCAAAAACTGTTAGAACTAACAAGTGAGTTCAGTAAAGTTGCAGGATACAAAGTCAACACACATAAATAATTTGTATATATTAACTATGAACAATTCGAAAAGGAAATTTTAAAAAGCTCTTTATAATAGCATCAAAAAGGATAAAATACTTAGGAATAAACTTAACTGAGGAGGTGAAAGACTTGTGCACTGAAAACTACAAAACATTATTGAAAGAAATGAAAAAAGAACAAATAAATGGAAAGACATTCCATGTTCATGGATTGAAAAACTTATTTTCATTAAAATGGCCATATTACTCAAAGCAATCTACAGATTCCATGCAATTTGTAACAAAATCCCAGTGACATTTTTTGGGCAGAAATAGAAAAAAAATCCTAAAATTTATATGAAATCTCAAGAGACCCTGAATAGCTAAAATAATATTGAAAAAGAAGGCAAAAGTTGGAGAGCTCACATTTCCTTATTTTAAAACATATTACAAAGCTATAGTAATACAAAACAGTGTGGTACTAGTATAAAGACCAATGAAACAGAATAGGAAGCAGAATGAAACAGAAATGAACCCTTGTATTATGGTCAAATGATCTTTGACAAGGATGCCAAGACTACACAATAGGAAAGGACGATTTCATCAACAAATGGCAATGGTAAAATTGGATTTCCACATGCAAAGGAATGAAGTTGAACTCTTACTTTACACCATATAAAAAATTAACTGAAAATGGATAAAAGACCTAAACATAAGATCTGAAACTACAAAACTCCTAGAAGAAAACATGGAGGAAAACTTCATAGCAATTGATTTTGTAATAATTTATTGGATATGACACCAGAAGCGTAGGGGAAAATAGACAGATGGGAGTACATCAAACTTAACAACTTAAGCATATCAAATGAACTAATCAACAAGATGAAAGGGCAACCTACAGAATGGGAGAAAATATTTATGAGTCATATATCTGATAAGGGGTAGTATCCAGAATATATAAAAAGTTCTGTAACTCACCACCAACCAAAAATCCAAATAATCTAACTTAAAAATAAACAAAGTACTTGAATATTTCTGTGAAGAAGACATACAAAGGACCACAAAACATATGAAAAGATTAGAGAAGTGCAAATCAAAACCACAATGAGATATTATCTCATATCCATTAGGGTGGCTACTATCCAAAAAACTGAAAAAGTAAGTGTTGTTGAGAATGTGGAAATACTGGAACCTTTGTGCCCTGTTTATGGGAATGTAAAGTGGTGCAACCATTATGGAAAACAGCATGGAGGTTTCTCAAGAAATAACACATAGGATTAGTACATTATCCAGCAATCCCACTTCTGGGAATATATCTAAAATAATTGAAAGCACTATCTTGAACAGATATTTGTGTACCCATGTTTATTGCAGCATCATTCACACTAGCCAAGAGGTTGAAGCAACCTAGATTGTCCATTGATGGATGAATAGATAAAAAAGTATGTTGTTATGTGTACAATGGAATGGAATGTTAATCAACCTTAAAAAAAGAAGGAAATCTTGTTACGTGCTACAACATGGATGCTCTTTGAGGGTATTATGTGAAGTGAAGTAAGCCAGTCAGAAAAAGACGAACTGTAGGATTCCACTCATGTGAGGGATCTAAAATAGTCAAACTTAAAGAAACAGAGGGTAAAATGATGGTTTCCAGGAGCTGGGTGGTGGGGAAAATGGGGAGTTGTTTGGTGGTTATTGAGTTTCAGTTTTGCAAAATGTAATGTTTGAGAGATCTGTTGCACAACACTGTGAATATAGTTACCACTAGTGATTTGTATGCTTAAAAATCAGTAATATGTTAACTTTTATGTTGTGTGTTCTTTATCAATTTAAAAAATGAATAATTAATACAAATTCTTCACAGGCTCTTTAAAAAATTAGAAGAGGAGGAAATACATCTCAACTCATTCTGTGAAGCCAGTGTTAATTCTGATTCCAAAACTAAACAAAGATACCACAGGAAAACTATACACTAACTATGAATATGGGCTCCCCATATTCTCCATAAAACACTAGCAAATGAAATCTAGAATAAATAGAAGGGATTATACACTATGATCAAATGGGATTTATCAAACTAGGATTGTAAAGCTGGTTTAAAGTCTGAAAATCAATGAATGTAATACATTGTATCAAGATAAAGGAAAACACGATTATCAACAGCATACTCAACAAACTAGAAATAGAGGGGAACTTCCTAGCAATCTGATAATGGGCATCTACGAAAAAGTCAGAGCTAACATTATACTTAATAGTGAAGAATGGTTTTTCACTAAGATAAGGAATAAGATATCTTCTCTCTTCAATTCTATTCAAGATGGTACTTGAAGTTCTAGCCAGGGCAATTAAATAAGAAAATGAAATAATGAAATAAACACATTTATATTAAAAGTAAAATAATCAGTATTTGCAGTTGACATGCTCTTGTATGTAAAAACTAAGGAATGCACTAAAATTGTTAGAATGAATGAGTCTAGTAAGGTTGCAGATACAAGATTAATGTACAAAAATCAATTTACAATAACATCAAAAGAAAATATGAATAAATTTTACAAAAGAAGTGCAAAACTTATGCTGCAAAAAGTATAAAACATTGTTTAAATTAAAGAAGACCTAAATAAAAGGAAAACATCCCATGTTCATAGACCAGAAGACTTAATATTGTTAATATAGGAATACTCCACAAATCGATCTACCGTTTCAGTGTTTTTCTATAAAACTCCTATCTGGCCTATTTGTTGAAATAGATAAGCTGACTCTAAAATTCATATGGAAATGCAGTGGACCCAGAATAGTCAAAACAAACTTGAAGAAACGAGTTGGAGAACTCAGCGTACCTGGTTTCAAAACTTTCTACAAAGCTACAGTAATCAAAGCAGTGTGGTGCAGGATAGACATACAGATCAGTGGAACAGAATTGAAAATCCGGAAATAAGTTCATATATCCATGGTCAATTAGTTTTCAAGGAAATTTCAAGACCACTCAGTGGGAGAAAGAATAGTCTTTTTAACAAATGGTGCTAAGACAATTGGATATCCACGTGCAAAATAATAGGGCTGAATCCACACCTCATGCCATATACAGAAATTAACTCAAAATGGACCAGAGACCTAAATGTAAGAGCTAAAACTATAAAACTCTTAGAAGAAATCATAAGAGTAAATCCTTGTAGCCTTGGCCGTGTTTTCTTAGATATGAGACCAAAAGCATGAATGACAACAAATGAAAAAATTGATAAATTGGAAATTATCAAAATTAAAAACTTTTGCCTTCAAGGGACAACAACAGGAACTTGAAAAGACAATTCACAGAATGGTAGGAAATTTTTGCAAATCATATATCTGATAAGGTATTTGTACACAAAATAAACAACTCCTACAACTCAATAATAAAAAGACAAACACCCTGCGGCTCACCCTTAACAGTGAGGGGTCCGGGTTACTATGAAGTCTGATAAATTAACAGTGATTTGCAGGGGTTACTGTGGCAATGGATAAGAAGGAAACCTAACTGGGTTGGGGAAAGGAGGTGTTGGATGGTAATATTGTGAGACAGAACAGAAAGATTTCTTAAGGGAGGTGAGGCCTAAGCTAAGACTTTGAGAACAGATAGGAGTTAGCCTGTTGGAGGAGTCAGGAAAAGCCATTGCATTTAATGGAACCACAAGTGCAAAGACTTAGAATGGTAACAGGGTATGTTGCTTCTAGCTAACTACACCTATATGACTTGCCCTGAGGATAAGAGATGTTTTGGGTTAGGCTAAGTACAGCTCTTTCTTTATAGCATTGTTGTGGATTTCATTGGCCAGATTTTAAGCCCAACTTGCCTAGAAAACAGACTAGCATTTACTCTACAAAGAGTGAGAGCTTAAAATTACTTAAATGGGCCAGTAGATTGATAAAAGCTTACTCTCAAAAGGGTGCAAAGATTTTACAATACACCTTTGGGCATCTCCCCTATTTGGCAGTTTACCTTTTCTTTTTGGAAATCAGCATTGATAGAATTCTTGTTTTTTTAAAGAACTTTTTAGAAAAGAACATTATCTCACCCTCAGCACAATGGGAAATGGAACCAAGGAAAATGTTTGCCCCAAAGCCAAGAGAGGAGCTGAGCTTGAGGCTAAGAACTCTGAAGGGAGACTTGGCTAGGTTATATACAATTTTCCCTGAGCCCTGTCTTGTAAATAACTAATGTTTGAAAAATAACTCAGGAAAACAAATTACCTAAATAGGAGTGTGTGTGTGTGTGTGTGTGTGTGTGTGTGTGTGTGTGTGTGAGAGAGAGAGAGAGAGAGAGAGAGAATTGGAGAATTGTAGGGAGAATGTTTATCTGTCTGGATCTTTAAAAGTTGGAAATACGAGCCCAGGCATTTTTGTAGGAAGATAATTCTGCACAGTGGCATAATTCCAGACACTGGCTTTCTAATCAAATCCTATGGGAGAATTGATATCCTGAATACACATTCTCTCTGGCAGCAGCATGCTTTTTATCAAAACTGCTAAAAAAAAAAAAAGGCCCATTTTATTTTGTAATTCTGATTTATTTACCATCTGTGGGGAGTGGAGTTATCGTTCCAGCATCTGAACTAGAATGTGTGTCTCTTGTTTCCCAGCTTTGTGTGGTGTCCCTGGCATTATTCAGAACTCTCATTGGTTTACATTGTGAAGATGTGATGTTACAGCTAGTTCTAAGGTGAGTTGCCTTTTTTGTTTCCTTTAAAGAAAAATTCACTTTATACTTTATGTTACTTTCTATTCATATACTTTATATTACTTTGGTCATATAAGCTAAATAGGGGCCATGCATCTAAGGAAGAAAATTATCAAGAACATTAATTTGTGTTTTGCATTGTTTCCCAAGGTTAATTTTATTTGTACTATTAAAAGTTTGTCGAGGGCCATATGCATTATATTGTAAATATGCTCCTGGAAATTATAGATAGAATGCTTGAAAATGTTCAGAAGTATTATAAAAGCTATTCTGGTCTGTGGCTGAACGTCTTTCTCCTGAAGTACATTTATAGGGGACTTTTGCTATTAAAAGGAAGTTTTCCAAATATAAAATGCTTTTGATATATAATTTCTTTGATTTATACTTTGATAATGGTACACACACAGTGTTTACTCTCTGATCTGTGAGTATATTTCAGTTAAATTCAGTAAAAATTTGATGAGTATTTGCTGTGAACTGAGGACTTATATACAAGGTAGCAAAGGTTTGTCCTTTGGACAGAAGTACAGGTGGGAAAGGTTTTATGAAGTGGCTGGGATTTGAAGATGAGTATTAGAAGTCAAAGTGCACAGCTATTAAGAAGACAGTCATTTGGCAATTTAATAGGGAACTCAGGTACACCAAATCTTGTCTTGGCCCAGCAATACTTCTTCTTCTCCAGAACCTGTGAGAAGCATCTGTTTTTGTGAAGGAAAGCAATGATGCTTCCTTATTAGCTCATGATTTAGCTCTGAATCTCTGCACAGAACTCTAGAAACCCCTGGTTAGACCATGGTGCACGTCTTTCCTTCTTTTTGGTAAACCCAGATCCTGAACCTTGGAGTTGACTACTCTGGTGAAACCCTACCCCAGCACTGCAAGAAGCGGACCCAGAGAGAATGTGGTCCCAAAGCTGAGAGAGGAGCGAAGGGCTAGGGCTGAGAGGAGCTCCGAGTTGCGAGGGTTTGTGCTCTTACATGCTCTTCTGGTGGTGTGGAAGCAAAAACGAAAAAGTGGGACTACCCGGGTCCTCTGGCATGCACTCCCTGCTCCTCCTTCCTTAGTGGACTTCCTGACCCTTCATTGGAGCAGTCCTGGGGAATAAGAGTGGGTGCTAACTTTGAGACCACTTTGCTTGAGGAGTGGTGCCGTGCAGGCATAACATCTTGCAAAAGAGAATGATTACAAAACGACTCTGAAAAAGCTGGTGGTGGCCTATTGTGGAGGGCCTTACAGAATTGTCGGGAGAGTATCACCTGTTAGATTTTTAAGTTTAAAAGAGCTTTTGAACTTTTTAGGGTTTTAGATTAGGTCATCAGTAACTAATCTTAAGGATTAGCAGAAAACAAATCCAATCTTAAAGAAACACCCTGGATAGTCTGGGTAGAGCATTAGTTATCTGCCCTAAAAGGATTATGTTAGCTCCTCATCAAGCCTCTACTGATATATGACAGAATGCATTAGCAAGGCCTGAATGAAATCCGGAACAACTTGGCAAAGCCGTTTTTACTGCCCAAAGAACCAGGCTTTTACTCCAAAGTGGGTAAAACCTGATGGTATTTAAATGTTAAATTCTTAAATACTGCTTCTTTGATGATAGGAAAACCAGCTGTCTTTTTTCAGTGTACTTGGAAGCCTGGCCTTGGTCTGGAGGTGCAGAGCTTCCCAGCTGTGGGTCACCAGGTCAGATTTAGTCCAGGTGATGCAAGCTCTTGCTTGCTGGCTGTTCAGTGACCTTTACAAGGTGAGCACTAATCACCCTTTTACTGCTCATATAGTGGTGGTGGTTGTGTTAAAAAAGTATCCTCAGAGATGGCATCAGTAATGGCTTCTCTGGAGACCCAGACTTGTACCTTATAAAGATGAAGAGATCAGCTCATGGTTGAAATACATGAATGTTCAAGTCAGGGCTAGTCATTTCTAGGGTGGGTGAGGACAAACATCCCAGGGAAGTGCCTGAATGTTATGTTATCACAAGTTCTGAATGGAATAATGAAAAAAAAAACCAGTGCCAGACCTGAGGTTAGGACATGGGCTTGACTGCCTGGTCCTAGGCTCTCTGGGCCTAAGTTTCTTTAATGAGGATGATAGTGACAATAATAATAATATAGTTACTCTTAATTGAATACTTCCTCTGTTTCTAATTCTGTGGTGCTGCTTGAGGGGTTCCACCAGGAGAGAAACTGAGAGGACATACACAGAAGTCGATTGGGCACATAATAGGCATGGAAGAAACCACTGGCTCCTGGTCTCCTTCTTCTGCACTGCTGATGTGACTCAGCCTGTTTTGGTTTTGGAATATGCTACCTCATAAGGTTATTGGGAGGATCAACTGTGGTATGTCTGTGAAGATGTTTTGAAATGCTGTAAAGCAAGGTTCTGTAACCTTTGGCCTGCGGGCCGCATGTATGGGGCCCAACACAAATTTGTAAACATTCTTAAAACATTATGAGTTTTTTTTTGCAGTTCTTTTTTTCTTTTAGCTATCATTTGTGCTAGTGTATTTTATATGTAGCCCAAGACAATTCTTCTTCTTCCAGTGTGGCCCAGGGAAATCAAAAAATTAGACACCCCTGCTGTAAAGTATAACACACATTTAAGGGAGGGAATTTTCTAGAAAGGACATTTTAAACTAATGAAAATAATTTTTTCCCAATTTAGAATCTGTGCAAAAAGCAAAGCCAATAAAAAAATATTTATTCTTCAAGTCATTTGAGCATTATTTTAAGAGATATAAAAAATGGATTTATAATCTGTCCTTTTTGTTTGCTGCTGCCACTGCAGTCATTTGAATATACATGATAAACTTGCAGATCTGAGAGGCAGTAGAGCAATAAAGATTATGTGACTGCGTTTAATGAAGGTATTTGTTATGTGATAAATAAATAATAACTATATGTCAATTTTTGTTACAACCCAAATACTCATAAATACCAACATTTCAAAATGATGATCCATTTGTAACAGATACTAGTTTCTTCATTTGACAAAATATCAGAAAAGTGAGTTGAAATAAGGTATCCCCAAAGACAGGATATTTTAGTGAGCAGAAAACCAAGGAGAAATTGTCCACCTCCACGGATATGACATATGATAGGCCAAAGGCAGGCAGGAAATGCTGACAAGCAGTGAGGTAACAAATATCTGCCATGCTCCTGGAACCTCCCAGTTGAGACAAAATTTAATTGCTTAATACATTGAATGCTATATCTGAATATTCTGGTTAGAGAGTTTTTTTCAGAAGTACTGGTCCGTTGTCAGGTTTATGAACTGCCTTGCCTGTTGTGTTCAGATAGAGGTTGTTTTGCCTGAAGAGAAGCTGTATGTATACTTTAGGAACATTTTCATTTTGCACAGGAGTTAGGGGTCTAGAGGAAAGGAAAAAAAAAAACCCAAAAACCCATAAAGCCTGCCAGCCTAGGGGAAAATGAATAGGAGAAATATGGCCAGAACTTCTTTGAATCACAAATGATCTTTTTGAATTCACTAACATTGCTTTGTAGATTTTGGTCTATGGGTGCATTGTTGGAGTTATCATCTCAGAAGAAGTGCTTCACTTAGCTCATTGTACTTCCCTGCCTTGTTTTGCTTGTGTTTATGGTCAGTGTAGCATACGGCAATATGTGTACTTTGTTATCAGCTGATTGTCACTGAATATTTTAGAAGTGATGATGGTTTAATTTAATGACCAATATCCAAGAAAATAAGAAATAGGCCCAGGATTATAGAGGGTTGGGGAAATAGTGAAAATCAGGGAGGACAATATGTATGATATATATGTGATACATATTTTATGTATATATTAGATATATTTTTTCTTTTTTTCCTTCTGTGTTGGGGCATGGCTTTGCAAAATCTGGACCTCTGAAGTCAGATATTTATTAGTCTCTGATTATTTTTATAGTTTCATGAATTTAAATTCTCAAATAAAATATAGTATAAATGAAAAGATAGTTTGAGGATAAATACCTATACTAAATTCATAAGTGATTTTTCCGCTATTGGCAGCCAATTCATCTTGATATTTGACATTTGGGGATATTCTGGCATTTATTCTATTTCTAATCTTTTCCTGTGAGTGATGAAAAGACAGACAGAGGGGCACAGTCTTTTTTTTCTATTCTTTCTTCTGGGATGATCCTTCATTTTAAAGATACAGCAGAACCACTGCTTTTTTTCTTTTCTTTTGAAAATTGATGTATAATAGTTGCACATATTTTTGGGGTACACATGATATTTTGATGCATGTGTGCACTGTGTAATAATCAAATCGGGATCATTAGGATATCTATCATGTCAAGCATTTATCTTTTCTTTGTGTTGCGTTGGGAACATTACAATTATTTTCTTCTATTTTGAAATATACAATAAATTATTGTCAACTGTAACTTCTCTACTGTACTATTAAATACTAGCACTCTGTGTAGCTGCATTTTTGTACCCCTTAACTAACTTCTTCCGCCTTCCCTTCCCAGCCTCTGTAACCACCATTCTACTCCCTACTTCTGTGAGATTCACTTTTGTAGCTCCCACGTATGAGTGAGAACATGCGATATTTGTCTTTGTGTGCCTGGCTTATTTAACTTAATATAATGACCTCTGAGAACCACCATTCAGAATATCCTGGGCTATTCATTTGAATACACTCCCCATTTCCTGTTTCGTAGACTCTTTCTTTCAACCAATAGGGGATCTCCGTTGATTTGATCTATTCAGAAGAAAATTTTTAGTTTCTACTGAAAGCATGTATTTGTAAAGTTGCAATTCCCTAATAAGTCTTTGTTCTAATATAGTTTCAAGCTACCCACTGGTGATATTTGATAAATAGCTTTATTAGCTTTGATCCAGTGTTCCATTTTTAATACTTCAAACAAAGAATAAAAATCTATGAATATCAACTTAAATCATAAAATATGCTTAGTTTGAGCCATAAGCAGTCATTGCTGTTCCAGCAGTATATAAAAGCATCAAAGCAGTTTATTTCTTAAATAATTAATGACCAAAATAAGGATACAATAAATCCTGTGTAATCGGAATTTCTCTAGGCCTCACCAGCCTATGGGAAGAGTTCACATCAATGGCTACAGGACCTGTCTCTTATACACATCTAGATGTGTATAAGAGACAGGCTTAATAGAGGCCCATGAGCGTAGTGGAGGGAGGGATTAGCTCCCTCTCAAAGAAGGTGACACTGAAGCTGGACTTTGTAGAATGAAAGGCATTGGTCAGGCAGAGAAAAGGGGAA
>NW_012101321.1:1424807-1495637 GCF_000951045.1 Mandrillus leucophaeus | reverse complement strand
ATGACCAAAATAAGGATACAATAAATCCTGTGTAATCGGAATTTCTCTAGGCCTCACCAGCCTATGGGAAGAGTTCACATCAATGGCTACAGGACAGATTTTTCCAGCTCTGACTCCAGCCACCTCATAGAAAACCTTGGACCCGCCCCTAAACCCCCAACCTAACACAGAAGTATCACCCATCACTTCTAGGGATCACCAAGTGAGAAATCTTTTTTGTTTCTCTGTTTTTGTTTTTTAGAGACAGGATCTCACTCTGTCCCCCAGGCTGGAGTGCAGTGGTGTAGTCATTGCACACTGCAGCCTCTACATCCTGGGCTCAAGTGATCCTCCCACCTCAGCCTCCCGACTAGCTGGGACTACAGGTGCACACCACTACACTCGGCTAACTCTTCTATGTTTTATAGAAACAGGATCTTGCTGTGTTGCTCAGGCTGGTTTTGAACTCTTGGCCTCAAGCAGTCCTCCCACCTAAGCTTCCCAAAATGCTGGGATTGCGGGTATGAGGCACTGTACCCCACCCCCAAATGAGGAGTCTTACATATATGCATGAACAAATCTCCCACCATGGTTGCCACAGCAGCATCAGCCATGGTCCCCTCTCCTGCTCCGATCCCTTTTGTTGCTGCTACCTTCCCTTCCCACCCCTCAACCCGCTGCCCCTGTTCCTGCTGTGTACCCTGGCACCTTCCTGTGGTGCTAGAGCAGCATTGCCTTCTCTGGGTGCCCACTGGGGTCCAGCTGTGCTTTGTTCACAGCTGGCAGGTTCACACAGAGGTGGGAGAATGCTTCTCTCTCCTGTGTTATTTCTGGTTACCAGAGCGTCTCTACTCACAGATATCCTTGTGGAAAAGAGCTCCTTTATTTTCTGCCTGCAACATCCATTTTTCCTCATTGCTAAATTCCCCAAAACTAAACCAAGAATCAGAACAGGCTTGCCTCCTGTTCCGTACTTTCCTTTTTGTTCTTGTAACCTTCTACTTTCATGAAACTGCACTTATGAAAACAGATGCCACCACATCAGACCTGCAGGGTGTGTCTGGTTCTTACTGATAGCAGGTTCACAATATATATCTGCCCATTGGGACAGTGGGAGGAGGGGATGAGGACCGCCTTACCTAGATGGTTTGCCTTTTCTGAGAACTGAAGGTTAAGTGGCAAGTTTGCCATATCATACCTGGAAAGTATTATTAAAACCTTCAGTATCAAGTAGCACAAAGAGAACGGAATCTTTCTTCCCTCTCTGACTCTGGTTCTTGCGGTGGATTAGTTGTGAATATCAACTTAGGTTTTCCTCATTTGGATCAGCAGGAGGTGTGGGAGATGGTTGAATGTTTACAGGCCTGAAGACATGTCCTGAAAGTCGTACTTTTTATCTTTTTTTAATGAAAAGCTTAATCTTATCTTGTTTTTCTCTGCACTGCTTCTTTCTCAAATGCCGAATACCGAAGTAAAAACATGCTGGCTGATTGAAGGGTTGTGATTGTTCACATAAGGGCTTGGGCTCATCTGTAATTGGCTCCTGCACACGTATGTGATGCTGGGCTCTGGCTATAAGTTCTTTATCCCATTTGCTCCATTTTGTTTAAATAAGCAGTATGTTTTTTTCCCCTGTTAAGAAAAGAAGTCATTTAAACACACTTTATTCTAGCCATGAAGCCCACTGATGTGCTCCAGGTGTGTCAGAAATGGTTGCTCAGGTTTTCTTGTCCCCAGGTTCATAATGATACTAAGATGCTTTTGATCACCAACCAAAAGTGTTTTGTGTGAAATGGGGCCCAGTGATCCTCAATGAGTCATTTTCCATTATATTTTCTCCTGGTCACCCGTGAGAATGTAAAGAAAAGGTTTACACTATGGAGTGGTTGTTTGCTGTTGCCATTCAGTGCCTGCGATGAGCCAGAGTTTCTGGGATTATAAGAGAAATGATCAAAGCAACTCCTTGCTGTGGTAGCACATTATATTGAGGAGGTAGACACTGAAGTAATCGTGATACAAGGTAATAGTGCTTAATAGAGGCCCATGAGCGTAGTGGAGGGAGGGATTAGCTCCCTCTCAAAGAAGGTGACACTGAAGCTGGACTTTGTAGAATGAAAGGCGTTGGTCAGGCAGAGAAAAGGGGAAATCTCAGGCCAGGTAAAGGTGACCGTGGGCACAAAGGCATGGAAGTGAAGAGGGATCATTTAAGAGATGCAGAAGTTCCTGGAGACTAAATTGTAAAGAATATTAAGTACTTTGTAAAGAGGATGTTCTTTCAGAAGAAATTAAGCTAGGGAGTAAACCCTGGTGGCTGATGAGATGATCAGTTGAGAGCTGGGAGAGGATGAGTCTGCCCCTGGCCACAAGGAGTCCCTGTTATGGTTTAGTTAGTCCCAGTAATGGTTCAAGACATTGCAGAGACCAAACGCTGGTTCTTTTTGTCATTCTAGGTATCTGATCCCCTGCAATCACATGATGCTGAGTCAGAGGTGGGCTGTGAAGGAGAGAGACTGTTACTCTGTTTCTGCGGCCAAGCTGCTTGCCTTGACTCCTGTCTGCTGCTCCAGCGGGATCACTCTGACGCTGGGGAACCAAGAGAGGGATTATATTCTCTGGTCGAAGTGTATGCATGACACTTCAGGTAGGAACTCGCTAGTGATGATCTTTAAACCAAAGGATGCCATTTCATCTTGCCTTGGGATGTGTGTCCCTTTGGGTGGACAGGGAATTATGTAGTGGGTCCCATTTCTTTTACGAATGACTAGTTGGGATCCTTTTCTGCTTTATAAGGAGTTATGGACACGTTGTAATCAGTGTTCATTGAGGTGCCCAGACATTACATAGTGTTGCCAGATCTTTATTTTATGTGGACTTTCTAGTGGGATCCTCAGAGTCAAAATGTGAAAACGTGTGCTAGCTTGTCTTCAGAAACAAGACAGGGGTGAGAGGTGTGGAGATGGCTATTACTGAGACAGAATCAGCCCTTATTTTAATTTCTAAAATGAGCCACTTATAGAAATCTGTCATAAGGATTTACGTATTATTGTATATGACTATAAAACTTGAAATTTGTGATATGACAGCGGAATCGCATGCATTTGATTGACCTAATGAGGAAGGCTGCCATAAACACTTTACAGGGGTTATGATGCTCGGTGCTATTTGCCAGCTATGGTTCCCCTCATACAAGCAAAATTGAAATGGCCATCTCTGTCAACCTTGGCTCTCTGGCAGGCAGCTGGAGCAAGGGGGCATTTGTGTATCTTTGATGGTCATATGGCTGTTTCAATTCAGGAACTTTCTGCATGTCCTGTGACCACTAGGAAATCCCCAGTCCTGGTGTTGAGTCAAGCGTTTCCAGTTTGTATTCTGATATCCATGTCAACAATGTCATTCTGTCCACCCAGCTATAATTTTCTTAGATAAAGTGTATTTAAAAGCTGGGTTACTTGACTAAGAAAATGTCAGTATGTTTGATATTAATGTAATTTGTAGAAATTAAGGTTGTCTTACTGATCCTTTGTCTTTATATAAAGATGCATGGAAATTAGCAATTTATATAATTTAATTGTATTTTCCTATTAGGCAGGTTAGTATGGATATTTTGTATTTTCATACCTAAAAATTGTTTTAAAAACATATTTAAAAATTGATGTCTTTTCTAAATTAACTATGAAAGATTTTTCAAGAATGATTCTGTGGCTAGCCTTGCCTCAGAATTCAAAATTCAAGTTAAACCTATGATTCTCCATAACTTGCCAACTTCTTTCCCTGTGTGATCACTTTTAATGCTTTGAAGAAGGTAGTATTCCCATTTTACAGATGAATAAACAAACTCAGAGAGGAATTGACTTGTTCATGGTTATACAGCTAAGTAGGTTCTCTGGTTCCAGATTCCATGTTCTTTCTACTCTCCTGCCCCTGGAATTGCCTTACAGCAGATAAATGCCCTAATGGATGTGTGGTGACATAGCTAGCTAGCTAGCCAGAGTAATTACTGTACAGGGGTAAATAATTTTCCCAAGAAAGTAGCAGAGCCAAGATTCAGGTTCTGCATCTTGGTTCTGTGTCTTGGTTCTACTACTTTCTTGGGCAAATTACTTAAGTTTTCTAAATTTTTTTTCTTATCTGTAAAATAGTACCTACTTCAAAGGGTTATTCTCAGGAAAGCAAGTGAAGACATGTAAAGCTCTTAGAAGACTGCCTGGCATGTAGTAAGTGCACAATAAATATTGCTAGTAGTAGTATTTGATGTCTTTTTACATAACATAGATAAGAGATAAACACTAACGTTTTAGCAGTAGAGCTGTAAAATATGAATTATGTCTACCCTAATGCCCTGGAAATGGGTATTCTTAAAGGCTCAATTCTGACCCAGTCTGGTAGAGATTTAGAGCATGAAGAGACGTGAGGCTTGCAAAGATGTGGCACTGAAGTAAGAATGGAGGTCGGTGTGAAATTGCCTGTGCTTGAATTGTGGCTCTTCCACAATTTGGGTTGGGCATTCTTTCATCTCTGAGCCTCAATTTCTTTATCTGAAAATGGAGAAAATAATATCTACCATACAGGATCATTGGGAGAATTAACTTAGATAGCATTGATAAAGCACCTGCATCATACTAGATGTTTAAGAAATGATAGACTATATATTTTTCCCTCAGTCTTTTTCTTTTGAGGGAAAATGTAAACTTATAGGAAGATATTTTCACAGCTATTTCAGTAGTGAAGTTGGAACTTTTAACATCAAAGGCAGTCATAGTAACATGAGCAGCATTCTTAGGTTAAAATGACTTTTGTAGTGAATATGATTTTACTTTAAGAGACCATTTGATAATATCAGCATCCTCGATAGTCCCCAGGAAGGCAGAATGAGTTAATAGGCTTTTCTAAAAACCCAGGATTTTTCTACAAAAAGTCTGGTTCTCAAATTCATGGATTATCAGCCTTCCACTTTAGATTCAAAGTAAAAAACTTTAAGGTTATTATTCTGTGGCAGGTACTATATCAGGTGTATTACCTAATTTAATCCTCTCAACAACCTGAGAGATTGCTATCATCAGCTCTTCTTTCTCTAATGACTCGTACCAGATAATAGATTTCCATTGGCTATAGCCACTATTGACTGGTT
The DNA here is from genome assembly GCF_000951045.1 of Mandrillus leucophaeus. Lineage (NCBI taxonomy): Eukaryota > Metazoa > Chordata > Mammalia > Primates > Cercopithecidae > Mandrillus > Mandrillus leucophaeus. Next base: position 1,490,530 of record NW_012101321.1, on the reverse strand, counting down.
ATATTGGTTTTCTATCTTCTGTGAGGGTAGAGTTTCTATTATTAATCTTTCCTTCTTACAATCTAACCATATTATTCAGAGGTTGTTTAATCAGATATAATTAGACCCAAAGTAGCTAGCAAGACACAGTCTTAGCCTAAATGGATCACACCCCCATCCACTACCTTTGTCGCCACACCTCCCTTGTTCTAATGGACCTCTGCCTCCTGTGCAGGACCTGTGGAGTGGCCATTCCCTGAAGCGTTCTCCCAGTCAGCCTGCATTGTGGAGTATGGGAAAGCCTTGGACATCAGCTACCTGCAGTACCTGTGGGAGGCCCACACCAACATCCTCCGCTGCATGAGGGACTGCCGTGTCTGGTCCGCCCTGTATGATGGCGACTCCCCCGACCCTGAGACGTTTCTCCAGGGTCTGACGGAGGAGGGCAGTGTGAGCTCGGCCTGCCCTGTGTTCGGGCTCCCGCAACAACTCCCCAGGAAGACGGGACCTCAGCTAGCTCCCAGAAAGGACAAGAGCCAGACAGAGCTGGAATGGGATGACAGCTATGACACTGGAATCTCCTCAGGGGCTGACATGGGCTCCCCTGGGCCTTATGATGATCTGGAGGTTTCACGCCCCCCAGCACCCATTGATCCCCCAAAACACATCCAGGAGATGAAGAAGAATGCCATCCTGCTCTTCAAAGGGTCCTACATAGAAGAGTCAGACTTTCAGGATGATGTGATGGTGTACAGGCTGTGTGCTGAGAAGGACTCCGAGGACGCGAAGGATTCTCAGGAGGAAGCTGCTAGACCACCAGCTGAAGCCCAGGATGAAATTCAGAGTGTTTCCATCAACAACGGCTCCCTCCTCAGCACCCAGCCAGCGACAGATTCAGAGGAGGAGTGCAATAGGGACAATTCAGACCCATTTCACAGTGAGCCCATGGAGCCAAAGCAAGAGAGGGAACCTGAAGCAGCCACAGAATCCAACTCAGAGTTAGCATCCCCTGCTCCTGAGGCAGAGGACAGCTCTAACCTGACAGCCGCCAACCTGGAGAGCGAGGATCTCATTGCCCAGTATGACCAAATCATTAAAGAGCTGGATTCCAGCACCGAGGGCTTGATGGAACAGAATTTCCCCACACCTGATCCCTTGCTTCTCACTAAGGAGGAAGAAGGGAAGGAAGAAGAGAGCAAAGGAGAAAAGGAGAAGGAGGGGAAGAAGGAGCTAGAAGAGGAGGAGGATGACTTTGACTCTTTTATAGCGGAGACACCTGCTGTAGAGACTGTGCTTTCCCCGTTTGTGGGGAGAGAGGAGGCTGCCTTTGCCAGTCGCCATCCCGTGAGGACTCAAAGCACCCCATTCACAGGTGACCATCTTACATTGCTTTGTGGTTTCTGCTTTTGAAAGTACTTGTATGTATTGGAACAGGAAAGTAAGGTAGGCAAAGGTAAGGAATATGATCGGTTTGTCTAACAGAGGGCTGAAAATATTTTTGTCAAGAGCAAAGAGGGGTGACTTTATTTTTATTTTGCCGTTCTTGCAATGATTATCTTATTTATTTCTCAAGCTAGGGGTTAGATTTTATTACTTAGTAACTTCTTTTGATATGTCAGTGTTAAAATAGTAGGACTGATTAAACCACACAAGAATCCAGACTTATTTAATGACTTCATTTATTCTAGTGTAACTAACTTATTTTTCTCCTTAGCACTTATTTACATTTATTTTTAACAAATGACTGTCTCCCCGAGTAGAATGCATGCTCTGTGAGGGTGGAGCGCTATCTCTAGCACTGGAAGAGTGAACCGAGCACAGAATAGATGCTCAGAGTCCTTGTTGGGTGACAGTAGCTGTGCACACATCAGAGGCATCGGGGTTAGCTGTGCCTTTGCCTGGGAGCTCATTTCAGAGAATCACAAAATCTTTATCTAAAAATAAGTGGAGTGGACCCACATCAACTAAGAGCGCTTTGAAAGAGTGTGTGTGTTCAATGATACACCACCAGCCACAGGTAGAAATCTTGCAAGAGGTAAAGGGATAGGGTAGGATTTACAGATAGGCAGGTTGGGGTGAAGACCTATGATAGAAAACATCATTAAATATTAGCCAACAAAATCTGCATTTACAAATCATGGTGCAATGGGAATTGCCATAGATGAGATGGCATACTAAGCCCAGGGAGGGCCAGGGTGGGACCACTGGATGGTGTTTAGGTAGCAAGGAGAGGGGCTGGAAGATAGTAGCAACGGAGGGCGACAGTGGTCTTGGAGCCAGGCCAGGGGTTGAGTCCTGGCTCTAGCATTTAGCAGCATGTGGCCTTAGCATCCCAGGCCTTCCATTTGCTCCTGTGAGGACTGAATGAGATACTGGGAGGTCATCATTCATTTTATGACAGGTAGCTCCCTGGAGAAGCTTGGTGAGGAGGGACTGTGCTCCTACCTCTTGGAGTAACCCAAAATAGATGATAACAGATTGCCTTCTGGTCCAGCCAGCCAAGTAGGCTTATGTGATTTCAAGGAGCTTTTCCAGCCTCCTCCTCCAATATTTATTCATCTATTTACTGATGCCTGAAGATTTGTATATACAGGAAGAAAGCTTTTAATTCCACAATTAAGGGCTTGCGGTTCTAGTTGAGATAACGTTTCAGTGTGAATGAGTTTTAATTAAAATTCAATCAGTCAGTCAATCATAAGTAAAATGGATTAGATAATCTCACTTTTCCCAGTTGATAAGGGGGACAGGGAAGGGGGAGCTGGAAGAGTTCACTTGGAGGGAAAGGGCAGCAGTAACTTGGCATGTCACAGCTTGCCTTCTCGTAGGACATCCGGACTACCCATGGCCATGAAGATTATTCTTTAGAATTCCAGCTTTCTTACAGAGGAGCTTCATTCCTGGGAAATGTGTAAATAGAGGAAAGAAAGTATAGCTCAGGGCAAGGTAAAAAAAAAAAAAAAATCCAACAACCAATTAAATAACATCAATATTTTACATATAATACACCTGAGAACTGACAAAACATACTGCAAGCTCTTTGATGCATACAGGTAATTGTCACCAAAACCTTCCTTTTTCCTCTTTTGAACCTTGTATACAGCTTTAGGAAACATCTCTCTTCCCATGTATGTCTGCTTTATAGTTTCTGAACTTCTGAGTGTGTTCTGTAGCATTAGGCTTAACTTCTTCTCTCCAGGGCATCTGATTTCCACTGAAATGAGTTCACTTCCCAGCAAAATCAAAGCATTCCATTTGTCTAATTTTATTTATTCATGTGTTCAGCAATCTTTTATTGATCCCCTGATGTTTGGCAGGTTCTATGCTAGGAAATAAGGACACAACATTAAAGGAATTCACAGACTTTCAGAGGAGACCCCAACAAAGAAGTGTACTCTCTTAGTGGGAAATGCATGATTAGTTGTCATATGCCAAGTCCAGTGGGAACCCAGTGAGGGGAGTGGGACTGGCCTCACAGAGGAGAGGGATGGACAGTGCAAGGAAGTCCCCAGGTGAAAGCAGGTGAGAATGATAGTCCAGACAGAGGAGACAGCAGGAGGAGACTGAAGAGCCTGCCATCCTGTGGGGTGTGACCGCATGGTTTATGTGGGGTGGGGAGGTGGGAGAGAAAGGCAGAAAGCTTGGTTGGTGCCAGCTTATGGAGGGCCTTTGGGCCAAGCTGAGGGATGGAAACCTTGTGCCCTGTCACTGAAGAAGCCCCTGGAGTATAAAGTTGAGGAATGATGTGACTGGATCTGAAAAGGCCAGCTTTGGTAGGAGTGTGTGCTGAGCACTGGAGTGGGGAGAAGTTGGTGCCAGGAAAAACAAGTGAGACACCCTTATTGCCGTGTCAGAATTCAGAATGTGCCAGTGCCTTTATCTAGTAATTCTGTTTCTAGGAATGTCCTCAGAGCTGTATTCACACTGTATGCTGAGGTGTACATACAAGGATGTTCATTGCAGCATTGTTTAGAATAGAAGAAGACTGGAAACAACCCAAATACCCACCCGTGGGAGACTGACTTGCTTGTGCAACACCCTGGCAATCTAATGTTTTGTGGTCCTGAGATGAGCTCTGTATGTGTTGATACGAGGTGTGGTCTCCAGGGTGTATTGTTAAAAATGCTAGGTCTCTCTCTGTCTCTCTCTTTCTGCCTCTCTGTCTCTCTCTCCTTGGCAGGCAAGATAATGTGTTGGGTAAGAGCACTGGAACAGGTGGTGCGAATTAAAATTCTATTATTCAAAGCTGGGTTCACTTAGCATTCTGCCTCCTCTTTAAATGGGGATAAATAATAAATATACTTCCTAGGGTTGTTTTGAATTTTGAGTGAGTTGATACATGAAAAGTGCTCAGCACACTGCCAGGCAGATAGGATGTGCTTAATAACTGTTTTCAATAATAATTAAATTAAATCTCTATTAACATAGAAATACTGTTGCTGGAGTCCAGACCAGAAATGAGACTGACCTCAGGCAGCGGAGCAGGGGAGGTGGAGCTTCAGGTCCACATCAGGAGATATGTCCAGGGTAGAATTTGCTGAGTGGAGGCACAGAGTCGACGGCTGCTCCATTCTTGGACAGGGGAAGTGCAGGAAGAGGGTGCAGGTTCGATGGAGGCCGGGGAACAGGGGAGAGCGGTGAGTGGATGACAGGAGGCACAGTGGAGATAGTCTCAGTGACTTTGAAGAATGTAATACTTTGTGAGGCGGGGAGTCTATGTGTGCTCCTAGGAGATGTGGGAAGAAAATAAAACCGCTGTCTTCCAGACACACCTGCAGCTTCCTGAATTGTGCTGAGTCTTTCGATTTTCGGCTGCTTACCAGATCCCCCTACGCACTTTTTGTTAAGCAGGGATTTTTTTTTTTGTAGTGCTAGAAACTAAGAATAAAGTAGGAATTTGAAAGTTTTAACACATTTTTTATTGCACACACCCAAGTGATGAGTCATTTAATTAGCGGACACTAATTATAATGTCAAAGTGGACTCCATTTGTATCATTACAGTCTACTGGCCTTGACCTAATAATAGTCTGTCATTCACATAGGTCAATAATGACATCATCTTCCTCTCCACAGGGCATGGGATTCAAGCTTGTGGGAAACCTCCCACTTCACCTCACCCCTTATAGTAGTGATGTCCTGTGGATGGTCTCCCCTGGTCACTGCATGGTCAGCAGTTTAGAGTTTGTAGGATGGCTGGATGTGGCCAGGCACAGTCTGGGACTGGGGAAGAGAAGTTGAGGGATCATTTTAGGGTCATATGTTTTACAGAAGACTCTGGCCACCTAAGTATGTCTTAATTCACCTGCTTTTGCTCCATCTGGAAGGAAATAGATGCTGAGCCAGGGACTGTAGGGGAGCAGGAGAGAGGAAGCTGAGGACAGCAGCCTTCCCCCTCTAGATCTACCTGGAAAGCCAGAATTGTGTTGCGATGCCTTGAGAGTTACCATTGACATTTCTGGGGTTCTTTATGGGAAAACCATTCATTGCTTTCAAACTGGGGTCCCTATCCAGAGTTTCCAAATGTGTTTGGCAAAGTCTCCCAGTTGTTTGTAAGCATCTCCAAAGAGTGTCTATCTGAAGAGTTCATTGACCTCTTATGTCATGGAAAGTGACTAAAGACCTCTGCCTCCCATCCCAAGGATGGGGAAGTTGAGGCTGAATGCCACACATGAGGGGATGGTGCCTCTTGTGTTGAGATCCTTTAGAGACATCCTCGGTGTTCCTGGAGACAGAGATATTGCAGTTACCCTCTTCCCCTCCTGTGTGGTAAAGGTTTCGGTTTGGTGTTCCCATTCTACACACAGAGCTTCTGTTCCTTGCAAAGAGTTTTACGCTCTTATGCTACCAGGGCTTCTGAATGAAGCATCTTGTGATAAAGTATGTTTTTGTTAATGTTGGTGACATCTTCATGAGGCATGGCTTATTTATCAAGGGATGTGTGCTTTTGTTATAAACATGTCATGGTTTAGTAGCATCATCAGTAGCTCCACCAAGGGAAATGCAAAATTCTCATTGTGTTTAACAGAACACTTTTATGGTAAAAATTTAAAGTATCTTCAAGTAAGTTTATTAATGCCAGATTTATTTTTGGTGTTCCCTGCCCTCAGTGAACTCAAAGCATATTAATTTTCTAGTGACCCAAAGTAGCAGAAACTTCTTTTTGCCTATTTTTTTTTAATGGACTGCTTTTGTACGACTAATTTTTTTAACTGCTTTTTTTCAATGACTGCTTTTGTAGTCATACGGATTTTCTTTTTTAAGAAATCTATGACACGGCGAACTATATCTCCCCAAACTGACACCCTTTTCTCTCTCCTCTGAAAATTCAGGTATGGTTACTGAGTTGCTAAGGTTATAACCAGGCACTCCTCCACCTCTCACCCATTTTTTTTTTATTGTTCCACATTATGACACTTGACAAATCCAAATTTTTCTCAGTGTGCTTGTTCAGGATAGACAACCCCTGTTCTCAGTGTTGCTATTTGATAAACATAGTTTGTGCATTTTTGGTGTTCTTTACACAGATGTTTTGTTACTAAGACTTTCAATGGCCTCTGGTGCTTACATGAAACGCTACAGTCCATACAGTCTGTGCATCATAAGATGATGGCTGTCATGTGTTAAGCACTGGCAGCCCCAAGAAATACAGGAACAATGTAGAAAAGCATATTTTAATTTTAAAAAGTTAAATTATTTGGGTTTTTTTTTTTTTGAGGTCTGTGATAATTTTAGTAAGTATCAAAACTGCTCATGGAATCAAAATGTCAGTAGCCATGCCTATTTTTCTGTTTTCTTTTTGCCGTGGTGGTTTGTTTTCTGTTTTGGTCTCAAGGCAGGAGAAAACTTGGCCGTATTTGCTGTCTGGCTTGCACCTGCAGGCCCGTGGTGGTTTGGGAGCCGTGGCACCAGTGGTTCTGCCGTTGTCAGGGAAAGGCATTCGTGTGAGCCCAGCCAGCCCTGAAGCCTTATGTTCTTCCTGCAGGCCCATTCATCAGCGTGGTCCTGTCAAAGCTGGAGAACATGCTGGAGAACTCTTTACATGTTAATTTGCTGCTTATTGGGATCATTACTCAGCTAGCCAGCTACCCCCAGCCACTCCTGCGCTCCTTTCTGCTCAACACCAACATGGTCTTCCAGCCAAGCGTCCGCTCTCTCTATCAGGTATGTTAGCTGAGCCCACATCCATACCTGTTGATTTTGTGGGTGCTAGTTTGTAGGGCATCTCTGCTCTAATTCATTTGCTTTCCTTCCCTGTCCTATTAAGCTCACTGTGTAGTTTATTCTAAACAAACTGTAGAGCTTCATTTAGTTCGATGTTTTGAGGGTGCCCTATGCAGAACACCCAGGCAGTTAAAAATGAGCCAATGTCTAACATCATAATAGTTCCCATAATGAGGGTTGTACCTGCAAGATATATTGATAACTGAGAGTGGAATTTCATGGTGAGGCATTAACATCAGTAATGCTGTTTTGACAGGTCCTTGCATCTGTGAAAAACAAGATTGAACAGTTTGCCTCTGTGGAGAGAGACTTCCCAGGACTCCTCATACAAGCCCAGCAATACCTGCTCTTCCGTGTGGACATGTCTGATATGACCCCTGAGGCACTAACCAAAGGTAAGCCAGGTTTCTCCACAGTGCCCCTCCTTAAATTCCTCCTCCACGTCCCTAGCCTACTGGCCTCAGTTCACAGACGCTGCACTGGCTTCTGGATCCTAGAAGCATTCAGATATTTTCATTTTTATGCAACAGGGAGGAACCACCTCTTCACATTCTTAATCCTAAAGAAAGGTCTCCCTTGCTCACACCTGGCCTGTTTCCTCTGTGGAGGGTCTAGAGGGGATTTGGTCTTTTAACTGAGAGTGGTGCCTGGAAGGAGCTGATGTGTAGGGTATTGTCAGGCTAGAATAAATCACACAGCACACATGGGCCAGAAAGAGGCATTATGTGCACCCTCCGAGCCATTTTTTTGGGCAGCCCTGTCCTGAGGAGGGCATGTGTTCTCTTTATGATGTTTTCAGAGGCTCTTGGGCCAAAAATAAGTGTGCTTTAGGGCCCTAGGAGGTAAAACAAAAAACAAAACAAAAAAACGGTTTGGACTGTGAGAAGTAAAGTTTATGCTCAGCCTAAAACCTCTGAGAGTGCCTTTTTATGAGCTCTAGAGGAGGCGTTAGGCCAGGGCCCTGGCAGAGTGAGGAGTGGGGGCAGGGGATGGGTCGGTGCTAGTAGGAGCGCTGAGAATGGCTGGCCAGGCCCGGGAGCACCACTGCTGCTTTACCTTATTTAAGCTCTGGTTGGACTGATTTGCTGACCATTGTCCCCTGAGCTGTGACTTAGGCCTTGGTAGGAGCAAAGTAGGAATGCCACATATTGCACTGGCTTTTACTTTTCCACACACAGACCAGTCAGGCTTCTTTGTGGCAGATGAACAATGGAGAGAGTAAGGCTCTCGGTCCTGGGCCAAAGGCAAGTGATCAGAAACAAGATTGGCAGTGAGTGGCGGAAATGAAACTCAGGGCAATTGTTCCACCTTTCAAAGAAGCTGGAAAGAACCCAGAACTCTGAAGGCCTGACGCTGCCCCTGTGCAGCTATTTGATCTTGGTCACTTTACCTCACAGGCCCAATGTCCCTTGACTTTTCAATGAAGGATTTGTTCTCCATCTCTTAGGTGCTTACTAGCTGAAGCCAGAACTTGGGTTGTGATGAGCCCTTAGGGTACTGCAAGGTAGGGTTTGAAAGAAAGGTAGGCCATGTGCCACTGGTAAAGTGAGGAGTCGGGCTTCAGGCTGTTGGACTTTGAGAAGAGCAGGCAAAGGCGTTCATGGAGGGAGAGGCCCCGGCACCTCCATGGGAAGGTGGACTTCAGGTGCCACGTGGCCTCCTTAGACACACGGGTGGTCAGTGTGTGAGCTGTGTTCCTCCTGAACAGGGCGCATGTTGCTGCCACCTACCCCGCGAGAGAAGGTGCACCAGTTACCAGTATAATAAACCACTGCAGAAACTCACTGGCTTAGCACAAGGCCATTTATGATTGCTTATGAATCTGTGTGGTCATCTGGGTGTTTTGCTGATCTGGGCCAGGGTGATTTTGCCTGGATTCGCTTGTGTGGCTGCCATCAGTGGGTGGCTGGATGTCTAGGATGGCCTCACATCTGTGGCTGTTGGCTGGAGTGATGAGAGTGATGGGGGTGTTCCTAACCATCCGGCAGAGTAGCCCAGGCTGGTCCATGTCACAGTTAATAGGGTTCCAAGAGTGAGAGCAGAAGCATAGAAAATCTTTAGAGGCTCAGACTCAGAGCTTATGTAAGGTCCATTCTACAGCATTCTGTTGGCCAAAGCAAGACACAGGGCCAGCGCAGATTGAAGAATGGAGCAAAAACCCTACCGCTTGATGGGAGGAGCTGCAACAAGTTGTGGGCATTCTGTAGCCTCCTAGACAAGGCCTAGTCTTCATTGTATTTTACAGTTTATAAGGTGCTTTCTCAGGCGGTCAATTTTCGTTATCAAATAGCACTCTGAAAAGGGCAAAAAAGGTACCATTAGCTTCATTTTCATTAAGGAAGCCAAAATTAGAGGTCCAGGGTATTCAGCCAGGATCGTGAAACTCAAGTGCCTGAGCCCATCTTAGCTAATTCAGAGACGAGTGTACACACTGACCAACCTAGATACACTGAGATATACTAGATACTCAGGGTACACTGAGCCTTAACCCTCACATTCAGGGAAAGGGTGAGGGTCACTCACACCTTGGACTTGTCCTGGTTTCAGAATATCTGGAGGCCATGATTTCAAAATATATGCCTGGGGAACTTGTTCTCACTGCCTAAGGTTGTCAAATTAGTTAGCTGGGTTCCATGCTCCTTAAGCAAGGTCTGTGACACTCCAGGGCTTTGACCTGTAAGAATCTTCTCTCTGGATATAACACTTTTCTTCTACTTGAGTTTTTTTTAGATTAACTTTCTAACTTTTCCAGGTTAGCCAAGTCATACTCTTCCCCCACTTAAAGCATCTTTAACTGACAGAATGAGAGTTTCCTGTCCCCTTATACAAAGCTGACTTCTGAAGCATTTACTGTGACGTGATTTCCTATAAATGATTCAGATCTGGGAGGCCTGTTCTCACTGGGATGCAGAGCAGTTTACAATGAAGAATTATGGTAATGGGCCTGGTCCAAGTGTCTGCGTGCTCTGCCCTTTGCCTAATACTGCTGCCGGGGACATGAACACATAACGTATCTCTCTCCTCACTTCTGAAATCTTCCCAGTATTAGTCTTGAAAACCTTCTGTTGCAGCTTTTCAGACCCAGGGCAACATTTCAGAAGCCATTCCTAATTCTGACATTTATTTATACTTCCCTTCGCCCTGCCTTTTTCTTCAGGTGCTCGTGCATGCTTGTTGGACCCTTTTATGAGGGGCGTAACTCAGGCGCCTGCAGCCAGAGCAGCTCCATCATGCAGGCCCTGCATTCCCTTCGCCTCCTGGCAGCCCCGTGAAAAACGAGCCTTCTCACTAATGCTTCCAACAGCGGTAAAAGTCTGTGTGGCTGCTGCTCCAGAGCAAGCGGATGTCCTGTTCCCAGTTCCACATTATTATTCTTGAGGCTGTTGGTCTCTGAGATTCAGCCATTTGCCAGGCCTTTCTCTTTCTACTCAAATACTTTCCAAACCACAGAGTAACAGTTCACTGTATTTACTTATGTTCAGAGCCCTTTTACTGGGCACTAATTCTAGAAGGGAGATCAGGTAGGTAATGTCGCCAGTTTACAGAGATGGAAACTGAGACATTCTGTGATGAGCTGGTGGCCAGGTAGGGACCATAACTCGGGTCTGTTTGCTTTTGAATGGAGAATTTGAGGGTGCTTGGTGACACACTGAAAGGCCAAGACCCCGGAGGGGAGCCCGGGTCAACATGCTGCAGCCGCTGATGGGATTGTGCTATGGATCTCCCGGCCAGCCCCTGGTCTCCCTCACTGGGTGTTCTCCTGTCTTCATTAGTGAAGACAGTTCTGATTCTTGGATTCATACTGAGTAAATGAGCCTTAGCAATGACACTTTTTATTCACAGCTCAAGCTAGATAAATGAATCACAAAACCCCTTTTTAGGGGAGAAGAGAATGAATGAATTTGAAGGAGAATGGGGAGATGAGGAATATGAGCAGCTGTAGGGAGCATCAGGAGTAGGGAAGACTGATGAGATCAGTTCGTTCACTCATTCATTCAGCAAATATTTATTAGCTCCTACTATGAATATAGAAGTGTGTTAGGGGTTGCTAAAGACATGTTATCAGATAGGGCTCAGCCCTGAGAAAGGCTGGAGTCTAGTAGAGGAGATAAAACATAAACAATGTGAGGCTGAAGGGCAGTGCAGGCCTTAGTTGGTCAATAACATGGGGAGGAGGCTAGAATGAGACTGTTTGGGTAGAGGGCAGAGGAAGGCATAAAGACTATAGGAATGAATTCTGGGGCAGGAAACTGGAAATTCATTGTGAACTTGGTGGCAACTGTACTGATGAGGATGATGTGGTAGCTGACACCCATTCAGAATTCCCTGTGTACTTTACACCTATTGACTCATTTAATCCTTATAACAACTCTATGAGCTTTTGGCAGGTGAGGAAATCGAAGTACAGAGAGGTAAAGCAACTTGCCTGAAGTCAGCCAGCAAGTGGCAGACTCTGTGGTCTTAACCACTATACTAATAATGCCTCTAAGGCTAGTAAGATTTAGGTGAGCAGAGAAATGGGGCAGGGAATTCCAGGTGGAGGAACCAGCATGAGCAGTGCAGGTCTCGGTCTGGGAGTTAGTGTCCACAGTGTCCCATTCACCACTGGAATGCAGGCCAGCTTCCTTTGTGAGCTTTGCTGGGTGCTTTGGAGAGTGACAGCGCCTGAGCTATGGTTGGGGATGAGAAGGAGTGCTCTCCAAGGTTGACATGTACCTCAGTGATATCAGCACTTTTGTGCTCACTCTGTTGCCGGGGCATGAATTTCTGCTGAAAGGTAGCAGAAGACAGATTCTCAGCAACTTTTCCAGCTCTTTATGGCATTAAAGCTGTGATAAGTCTTAATCTAAAAGGATATTTAAAGCAGGAAAGTGGAAGTTTTTTTTTTTTTTTAACACTAAAGACTATAGTAGTGAGATGTGGAAAGTATTATAAATGTCAAGAATTTTTAGTACTGTAGTTAAGCAACACTCTGAGAAGAGTGTTGAAAAATGGTACTGAATTCTAAGAAGCAGCCAAAATAATGAAGAACTTGAATATAATGATTTATAAGGAGTAATGAGATTGTTTGGGTAGGGGGCAGAGGAAGGCATAAATAATTCCTACAAATATATGAGGGCTGGTGATGTTCAGGAATCAAATAGGGAAGTTGAACCATTTTAATTAGTAAAAAGTAATTTGATAAGAAAATGCAAATCACTTGGATATGTTAAAGTTTGAACTCATCTTAGGCCTATGTTATTGAAATTGAGATGGAAACCCCTGGCAACCCTCCTTCAATGTAGGCTTCTAAGCCATTTGATACTAATTCCCCATGGTTGCAGGAAGTTCTTACTCTGGTCTTACCAGCACCCAACTTCCCTTCCATTATTTCTGCTGACCTCAAGGAATCTTCCGCTCTCCTTTTATGTAAAACGTTGGCGGTCCCAGCCAGAAGAAGACTGGAGGTCACTGGGGAGCCTGAGAGGCTGGAGCACCCGCTGCAGAGAGCTTGGAGTGACCCAGTTCACCCAGCCTCCCTGCTGGAGCTATGCTGTGCTGTCAGGGCTTCACCGGCAAAGGGAGAACAGTCATCCCAGCATTGGAGGCTGGGAGAGCAGGTGGGGCTACTCATCGCCCCTTAATAAGCCAGTGACAGGAGATGCCTTTGTCCGTTTTCCCCATTTCCATATTCTGGCATGGAGGGTTCTTGACAAACCTATATTCTTTCCATGATTTCTGCGTGAAGTTCTTAGAAGGAATTTTGGGTGAAAGTCTCATATCACATGCTATATGCTGGAGGATATCCGTTGGGCAAATGTGTGTGTCATGGAGTGCACAAGGGCTGCATCTTCAGGATTTAGTCCAGTATAGGAACTGCACTCATGACTAGATACTCTCCAGCAACTCTGCCCCCAAACACATGCTCCACTGAAGAGGGTGGATGGGAAGGCTATGGAGGGACACCATCATGGTCTTCTTTCTGCTTTCAGATCCCATTCAGGAGGCTTCCAGGACAGGAAGTGGCAAGAACCTTTTGGATGGACCTCCAAGAGTGCTTCAGCCCTTCCTGACCCACCGAACCAAGGTGGCTGAGGCACCCCCCAACCTGCCCCTGCCAGTGAGGAACCCCATGCTGGCTGCTGCCCTCTTCCCAGAGTTCCTGAAGGAGCTGGCAGCCTTGGCCCAGGAACACTCCATTCTGTGCTACAAGATACTGGGTGACTTTGAGGACTCCTGTTGTTAACCTTTTTTTTTTTTTTTTTTTTTTAAATAGAGGTCTTGTTTTGTAAGGTTTAATGTTTTGACTGAATGTTAAATGCAAAGCTGCTTACAAAGATTTCTACTTTAATGTTTCCTGACAATACTTGATTTGTGGGGAGGGGAATTTTCTGTATCTTTCCTCTCTCTCTCTAGCCGGGCCTTTCCACCTTATGTTATATATAGAATGTAAGTCTCATAAGCTGGTTGCTCCCATGGCAGTTTTCTTTGCTTCGTTTTTTCCTCCTTATATTTTTTGGGTGTCATTCTCCTATCCCTTTGAGTGATTCATCTTGCAGCTCAGATCACACCAAGCAATATTGGGGTTCAGTGATGTCCAGAAGTGCCCCATGTCAGAATCCCAGCTGTTCAGCAGCAGCACCACAGGAAGACTGTACACCTGCAACTGCACGGATGGTCCTGTTGCCTCCTGCATTTTGGCCTCTGTTTTGTAAAGGAAGAATAAAGACGGAGCCCCTCCTGCCTCCATCACGAAAGCACATATCATCTGTCCCTTTGGATTTTACTTCCAGGACGTGTGTTGCCTTATGGTGCCGGCAGAGCCACTGGTCTCAGCTCTCTGCCTGGGAAGTCGGATGTCCTTGGAGAGAATTTGGAATGCAGAGAATTTTTCTTATTTCTTGAGGGCTTACTTTAATCAGCATGACACTATCTAAACACTGAAGATGGCCTTATTTTAGTAAGATTTGCACAAAATTAAGTATACCTATGCAAACTGTTACTTTGGTTTTTAGGAGTTTTATCAGGTGAAGAAAGTATGGTCTCACATATGTAGGTAAGAAGACAGCCATCATTATTTTTATAAGTGTTTTATAAAAACAAACTGATTAACTTGTGAAGCCATTTCATAGTGGGTTTTTTCAGGGAGGGTAAGCTGGGTGGGATGGGGAGATAAACTAAATGTAGCCTGTAAAAACACTGGTCATTATTTAAAATTCTATTCGCTTTTGCTAATAAGCTGCACTTTGTAGAGAAACAGGAACTGTACAACCCACTTCGGGATCTTGGATGTAAATGCAAACAGGTCACCTGGAGCCCTGCAAAGCCAAGTGCCTGCTGGTGACTCACTCTGCATGGAAATGCTGCCTTCTGAGTAATGGGGTTCATTAGAAGGCCCCACCGTGTTGTATGAGTAACCCTCTGCTGCTTTGCAGCCTGCTCCAAGAGGCAGGATTATACTTAGAGCCCAGCCATGTTAAACCACCACCAAGAGCGGAAAACACAGAATAATTGTGAGCTGAAAATGAGACCATAAACAACTGATTTTTATGGATATCAAATTCCACTCCCCTCTATTTTGGGCCCAGTTCTGCAGGTGAGAAGCAAGTAACGGACGTGAGCCTGCCGGTGTGGAGGGAAATTGGAAGCCTCGGCTCTCTCTGTGCTTTGTGGGCATCTCTGTGGAGCCCCGAGGGCAGCCACAGGTCTGTTGGTTGTGCCTCCGGAGCACTGGTTCGGTCTTCATCAGGCCCCTCATGCACAGGCAGGGCAGTGGAGGAAGGAACCACACCTGTGATGCTGTGGAGCAGTGGAGGCCCTTTTGTGCTTCAGGAATCTTGAAGCAGCTTTGTATTGAGCAAATGAGAAATTGAGAGCTGGCCTGTGAAATGACAACAGGAGACCTGACCCGGGCAGGGTGAGCTGTTAGGAGCTAGCCTTGCTTTCGTGTTTCATAGTCCAAGCAAGACACCAAAGATTCCTACTCACTGTACATTTCTCTTTGTCTTGACAAATGGTTTGCTCAGCTGTGGTGCAGCAGCCAGAAGGGATGAGGCACAGCAGACTGACCTGCTCCTGGCTTCCTGATGTCTGTTTGTATTTGCACAGCCCACAAGTCTCCATTAGAAAAGAAGGTAGCTTAAGATAGAGAAAGAGGAATAGTTGAAGATGGAAGTGCGGCTGTAATTTGTTATACTCTAACTTTGTTTTTGCACAAGTATTTATCTTCTTGTTTGGACTTACAAAGTCATAAAATCTTAACGCCACATCTGGAAATGGAATTCTTTAGCTTCGTGGTTTGATTTACACCTCTCTCCATTATCTGGTGGTGGTGTTGATTCTTCTTGAATCCATATTTCTGCATTGTAGAACACCATGGTCCCCTTTGTGGAAGGTTTCCTTTGGGAAAAGATTGATTTTGTGCGTCTTACTGTTTTTTTCAATAGGTACTGAAATAAACTTATTTTGTTTTTTTTGAGACAGGGTCTTGCGCTGCCTGGGCTTAAGTGGAGTGGTGTGATCACAGCTCACTGTATCCTCCACCTCCTGGGCTCAAGTGATCCTCCCACCTCAGCCTCCTGAGTAGCTGGGAATAAAGGAACGTGCCACCACACCCAGCTAACTTTTTGGTATAGTTTGTAGAGATGGGGTTTCACCATGTTGCCCAGGCTGGTCTTAAAGTCCTGGGCTCAAGCGATCATCCTGCCTTGGCCTCCCGAAGTGCTGGGATTACAGGTGTGAGCCACAGGGCCCAGCCTGAAGTAGACTTACTTTAAATGACGACAGAGATGACTGGTGTGTGCAGTGACAGGCAGGAGAATTTAACTTCCCATGCTGGGGTGCTGGCAGCAAACTCACACAATAACGCTAACTTCCTATTTGGATTTGGAAACCGGCTCATGTTTCTGAATCCATCACAGTCCTCAGAGGTTTGTGTCCATAGTTTTGCAAAATGAAGTCAGAAAATGGAGCTGGACATAGAGAGAATGGGAAAACCCATGTGGCTGAGTGAAATAACTAGAAGTGGGTTTTTTAGGGAGTGACTAGACATGCCAAAAGAAAAACAGCAGAGAACTGAGTCTACCCACAGGAGAAGAGCCAATCCTGCATGGTTCAGGGAGGTGAACATTGATCTAGGTGGATATGAAGAAACCAGGGAGTGGGTGGGTGAGAGTGGGAACTCCTTGTCGGGAAAAAAAATCATTGGCAATGAGGTAGAATATTCCGGTCCTAAAGTAAATCAGCAAGCCCTTAGAAATATCTTTTTTTGCAATGAGTTGGGGGGAAAATCTTAAATATGTTTGGCATGCTTAAAAATATGGTCCGAGAGTGCGGACACTTCTCTGTGTGACAGGCTCCCACACCAGTCGCTGTGCCCCTTCCTGGAAGAATGTAGGGGAAGAGAAACCGTGGGTACTGCCCCCTGACGCAGCCCCTGAGCTGGGGTCACTGCGTCTGGCCTGGGCGGGAAAGGTGAGATAGCCAAGGGTTCCTAGAGTATCACAACATTAACTTCAATTCATAATTCAGGGCCTGACTTAAAGTTCCAGACTGAGTAACTTCTGTGGTTCAAAATGTATGAGAGCACTGGGATATTTAAAATTGATTTTTTGGAAATGGCCAAGTAAATGTTTTTAAAATTTTACACAAAGAAATTCCAGGTTAGATTCACCCTAAAACATAATTTTATGGCTGGTAAAATACAATTTCCCAACCATGAAATGGGAGTGCTGGAATAGCCAGTTAGAGATGTGATTTTTCTTTACCATTAAATACCTCCTTTCCCTGGTACTTAGAGGAATTGTGAAGTCGTCCCCATTTTGTTGAGTATTATTTTGGAAAATACTTTGATGTGCTTGGGTTGGAGTGGATGTCTGTCAGGTGTTAGGATGCATTCAGTATTTTTCTAGGTCATCAGGAGTACCCTTTCCTTAGCAGGTAGCTTTTATTTAGGTCAGATATAGTTGGTTTCTGTCCAGGATAAAACATCATGGAGCCAGGGTCTTGTCAGGAAAGCATCCTCTTATGAACAGAATCTAGAACAGGCTCCACGAATATTGAGGTTGCCTGTTTAATTTGGGCAGCCAGTGGGTACTCCGGGTTGAAAGTTGTTTCCAGTGTCTCTGAATCAGCTTGGCTGTCCCGTCATGTGGACTGATTCCCAGGTCTGTTGGAGGTTTAGGGTTGCGGATGGCCGTCATGTGGACCGATTCCCAGGTCTGGTGGAGGTTTAGGGTTGCGGATGGGCTGCTCTTCTGAATCTGGATCAGCGTGTCTAGGTTGTCTTCAGGAGGGAAGCACAGCCACAGCAGCCTGGACAAATCCAGGGCTTTAACAATGGCATCATCCTCTGGGAATAATCAGCCCTTAAGACGGTCACTTGACATCATAGTTCTGGTGAACTATCTTTATTTGGCTGCACCCCCTTTTAAGTAAGCCCTTCATTTTAAATGGTCCCGGTGTGGTGTTCAGTATCTACATATGCCCCAGTTCTCATTTAAGGGCAGTTCAATGTAATTGCCAATTACCAGCCCTGTATTTACTGAAATGGCTGTCTGTCATGCTTGCCATTTTTATGAAACACTTTACTGCAGGTCAGCTATTATTGCATGTGCTACTTCAAGTCACTGGCTCAGGCTGGTGTCATGTGTGGTTTGCTGCAAACGGCAGCCTGTTTTGCAGTGTGAGCTCTTCCTGGAAACAGCAGTCTCTTGTAGCTGATGCCACATCAGCTTTAGGTCATTAAGAAGATATTCTAGGCCCCTTGTTGCTTCAGCCATCAGTCTATAAATCACCCAACACATGCTCCATCAAGTCACTGCTTAAAACAGAACACTGTCAAACCAGTTCATGTTCCACCCTTAAATCACATCGTTGAGGAAACATTGTAAGAGAATGAAGTTGACTCTTTCCCCTCCCCTTCTTTTTGAATGACCATCGTAAACCTAATGCTTTAGAAAGAGCTCTCAGAAGACTGAGAATGGTTTTTAGGATAATTTTGCCTCAGTAAATCCTCTGTATGTTCAGGCACTTATTAGGCCATTACTTGTTTTGGGACTACAGATTATCCTGGCAGCTCATTAACTGGATAAACAGGACTTTAGTGAAAGATTTTCAGAGGTTCTTTAGGGAAAAGGAGCAGGACAGGATGGGTGGAAGCCTTCAGTTCTTTGACCTCTTGCACCTAGAATCCTAAAATCGATCAAGATTTTAGCTAGGACTGACCTTTCCTAGCTTGTAGGGTCACTGTGAATTTTGTTCCTGTCTTAAAAGGTTTAAGTAACCTAGTTCACTATTACCTACACAAGTAACTAGACGGCCAGTAGGACCTGTCAGCATGACTTCAACATGCACTCAGGCATCTTTCGGGGAGTTTAGATTTACTGTATCATTTCAGAACACAACAAAGATGATGGAGGCTCTTAGGCCAGATTAAATTTCGTGGAGCGGAGGCTGCCGAAGTCTGTGCTGCTTAGTGTGTCAGCTGACTTTTTATTGGGACAAGTCTATGAAGGGCCCACCTGTAACAAGGCCCCTTTTTGCCCTGTGGATATTTTGAAAGAGGGAATTTGGTGTTGACAATCTTACTTACACAACTCTTGCTAAGCTATTTGACTAAGGGTTTCAATCAGATGCTTCCCACCTCACAGGCAGGGGTCAGCTGTTTGCAAATAATCCATGAATATGTTTGTCTAAAACCTGCTGAAGAGGCACGGCAGCCACTTCCACGCTGCTTTTGGTAATGGGTAAAGAATACAGCCTTTCAGATAGATGTGGTGGCTTTTCCCCAATAGTTACTATGTAGAAACTATGCAACTAAATTCAATGGAAATGAAAGACACAATATGAAATAGCGGGGCATGGCCGTAAGCTGTCCTGAACTATCCAACTCAAAGCTGAAGGAGGGCGTGTACTTTCCGAAACTTCGAGGCCTTCTTAGTAATTATTTTAGCAATAATTACTAAAATGTTAGTGGGGTGGGGGAGCTCAGCTAAAATATCCTTATCTTGGTGCAATAATGATCTAGGTTCTTTTTCCTAGGCCTGGGCCTACACCTTGAAAGACAGGAACAGAAGTTCACTTTGATGTGTAACCCTGGACAGAGATTAAACAACTCTTTTCTAGACCCAGAATGTAGAAGCCTAGTAGTTGGTATCACCAGTCTCTTCAGAAGGGCCCCACAAAAGCTTGTCCATTAATTTGCTTCATACAGTAAGCGAGCTTTTACTGAATACTGCCTCTGTTAGATAGCATGCAGAGTGCTAGGGCTGACACATTCCTGCCTTCCCACCAGAACCCTCCAACCTCCTCCCCAGGCAACAGAACACAGGGTTTGGGCCTGACCAGGCAGAGCTGGTTCAAGCCAGCCTGGGGCAGAGCCAGTTTTCCAGCACACTCCAACCTCTAGTCAGAGCCTCAGCGTTACACACCCAGCCTACAGGTGTGTGGATTCCTGAGCCAGATGGCAATGGCATCACCTGTGGCGCCAATTCATACATTTTAATGAGATTTCTCCCTGAAGAGTGAACCAGGAGACCAGACTAAATGCACACTCATGCAAGAATATAAAATCATATTTCAGAGGCCCCTTTACACGCAGAGCCATCTTAGCGAATTTCTTGGGGTGTTAATGTAAACATATCTTCAGAATATCTCATCGGGTTTCAGTCAGAGCCATGCTTTGGTTTTTTCCTAGTTGCAGTGATATCAACTTACAAGGTTTGGCTTTCAGGATTTCAGAAGCTGGCATTCAAGACAACAGGCAATTGTCAGAGCTGAATGAGAATCAGCCTGAGCAAATCAAGGGCTTTAACAACGTCATCTTCCTCTTTGCGGTTTTCACTGGACATAATAGTTTTGCTGAAGTGTCTGTATCTGGCTGCACCCTCTTTTAAGTAAGTCCTTAATTTTAAATGGTCTGGAAAGATCTTTGATACTTTCTGTAAGGTTTAGTCACCAAGAAGCCGGAACTTTTGGTGAAAATGGAATTTATAAAACAAAACTGAACCTTATCCTTTCTTACAAAATAAAGATCCTGTCAGACCCTAGTCTCAGACCACCTTTGCCCATTTGTAATTCAGAGACTTGCAGAGCGAGGAGAGAACTGATCCAGCCTCACTCTCTTGGAGAGAGGTGCAGTGAAAATCATGTCACTTTAGACCCAGTAGTTTTCTGGACCGCAACAGGATGCGGGGCACCTGGCTTCCAGGGTAAGGTCACACAGTCTCTTAAAATTCTGTCACTAATTCTTTTAAAAGATTTTTTTTTTTAAAAAAGTCACCTCCTCATGCCTGTCCAAAATGAACCACACAACTGGTTACCTTTCTCTGCCTACCTTTTGGGCTGGGGAAGAGGGGCCCCATTCTCATCACTCTCAGGGAAGTCCTGAGCAACTGTACAAGCCAGGAAGCATGAGTCGCTGAATTGGTGATGGAGGGGTGTCCACTTTTTTCTAGTTCCTCAGCTGCTTCTGGAGCAGCGTTCACAATGGGAATATTTATACTGTCCTTGGTAGGCTACAGGTTCACAGCTTCAAATCAAGGCCTCCAAGGATTTTCTTCTCTTACATCACGGTTTTGACAAGTATGCTTTTAAAAAACATTTGCAAAACTGGTCTTTAAGTGACGTGAGTCAGAGGTAACAAAGGCATATACCGAATGAAGGTGTGCTCCGGTGCAGTGGAGAGAACAGTATTAGTGTCACAAGCACAGGGGTGCAGACAGTCCCACCTTCATTGTCATGCCTGCAGCGCACCACCATTATCGTGAAAGGTCAAGATTGTGATTTACTAATTTATAATCTTATTTCCAAGCAAAACAAGTCAATTTCATGTTACAACTTTTTTCTTGTTTCTTTTTATCTTGTTTGGCCTGAGGGTTGGGGGAGTTGGGGGGAGTTGTCAACTGCACAATCTTTGAAGTGTAAGTTAATTTTTATGTGATATTTCAGTATATATTTTATTGATTAAATTTATTTGAAAATTTACTTTTTAAAATTCATTTATTCTCAGACCTGCGCCTTCTGGGATGGGTAGGGAGTTGAACAGGCAGTATCACTTCTGTTCAGTCAATAGGTTGATTAATTCTAATAATATCCTCCTTTCCCACCCTCTTGAGACATCCTTAAACAAATGTGTGTTTATACCGTGCCAGTTTATTTGGTTGTGTTTTCATCTTTGTTAACCTGTGTTTAGGTCTGAAAACAGTATATCCAAATTACAGTCTCTCTTGACCACTGCTAATGCCCACCACCTACGACAATGGCTGGCCCTTAGGAGTTGCTCAAAAATATTTGTTGAAGGAACTGCAGAATGAAAAGAATGGGTAACAGTATCTCTAACATAACATTTTATTTAGTTTAAAATTCCTTAATACAAGAAGGTGTTACTCCTTAACCACTGCTACAGCCATCACCGGACCCTCCTGATGTGGATGAAGCAGGCGGGGGTGGCTGCCGGTTGGCTGTGGAGGCACCTCCAGGCACAGGGCCCAGAGGGTGAGAACACTGGTGATATATAACGCCACAGCTGTGGCTCGGGACAGGGACTGACAGGGCACATGGGCGTCAGCTTTCACAGGATCCTGCTCCCAGTCAGGCTGCACTGTTCTCCCTTGGGCATGGGGACCCCAAACATCTCACGAAGACAGCTTCTTCTCCAGGATCTCCTTTATCATGGCTGGATCTGCTCGGTTTTGGGTCGCTTTCCGGACCAACCCAATCAGTTTATTTATAACTCTGGGGTTTCCCTTCTTCAAATCCATTACCTAGAAAGACAGAAATTACTTAAGAGGAGAAAATGAAGAGACTCATGCCCCCAAATCCCAAACTAAGGCTTACGTTTACTGAAAATTAAATTCTGCTTATTTCCACTAGTATTAGATATACAATGAAGAACAGAAAAAGGGGAGGGGCCTAACTTCTGAGTAGGTTTCTCGGCTCCTGTCAAAGGAGATTTTTGCTACTCTGCTTTCTGATTAAAATGAGCAAGAAGTGATTGCTGAAAGCCAGAGAAGCTGGCACGTGGGAGGCAGGGCCCTCTCCTCTGGGATGCCACAATGACTGGAGGATACTGAGTCTGGGGAGGGATAATCTCTCTGAGATGAATCACTGCGTCTAATCAGTGAGGAGACCTGTCTGATTCTCAGTGACGTTCAGCTGAAATGTGCGGCTTTCCTTCTCCCCGTGCTCCCCACCATGAAGATCCCTGTATCAGAAAGCAGATCTACACACTGGCTAAGTCTTCCGGAGCACTGGGTCGGGGGAGTGTGCTGTGTGGATGGGGGGAGTGAGGAAGCCAGGAGGCACTGAATTCTCATCAAATAGCCACTGACTGTTAGGGTCACCGCACGACCTCCTGCTCTGCAGCATCTCCAAGGGCAATGACATGAGGATCTGCACTCAAGTGCCGCAGAACAAGCCTGAAACTACTAGCACGTCTTTATCAGTCACCACAGATGAGGCAAGAAGACGAGACTGCTGAGGCCCGGTGCAGGCTCACTTTCCTTATCGAGGGCTCTCTACAGAGCTGTAAGTGTCCCCGGGAAGCTGATGGGTGGGTGGGTATTATTCTGAGAAAGTGGCTCACAACTTTTTTCCCCACTGAAAAGTATCTCTAGACAATACGATAAGACTTGGGGAGGAAGGGATGCCACTTGTTTTAGCTTTTCTGTCTTGTGCTGTGCTAAGAACACAAAATGACCTGGTTTTCAGCCATGCTCCTGTCAGGGATTTTCTCCACAATTTATAAATACTTTTCCCTTCTGCCTTTCTTCCCACTTCTTAGAAGCATGAAGCCGAAGTTCTTGTACTCTCCTTGCTCTGCAGGCACACCTGCTGGTTCCTTACTGGGAGGTCCTTAGGAAGTAGCGCTAACCACACCAGATTCGAAATGCCGACCCTGGGAGAGGGCGACACACCTGGGAGGTCACAGCTTGGATTTCGTGAGCTTGCTGACACCCTTTTAAATTACACCTCCATGGAGAGTAAACTCCAGGGGTGGTATCCTCCTTATAGGAAAAGAAGTTGTGTTTTTCCAATATCTACCTATTTCATCTCTTCTGACCTTAACTAAAAAGATGACAATGAGGGAATTGTAGATGAAACTGGGCCAGTCATTCTTAGGAAGAGCCTCTGGGCTGCCACAGAGAGTGATGGCGAGGCTCTTGGGCATGTCCTGGGGCTGGCTCTGCAGGTGGCTCTGACCCTCTCCCCCGCCCGAGATAGTCACCACTTGAGGATGGGCCTCCATCATGGAGTGGCAGAGCTGCTCCAGTGCCCCCCGGTCCTCCATCAGTTCAAGCTGCTTTTCTGAAACAATCTGCCCTGGAGTCTTGCCTTCCCTCTTCCACAGTTCCTCAAACACCTACGGGCCAGAGAAGGGAGAGGAAAGAGAAATGAGAAGTCAGCTCTTCTGCCAGCTCCATTTGCACTGCCGTGCTGTGTGGAACTAGGGTGGGAATGAGCAGATTGAATTAAGACCCCGCTGCCTAGGCCTGGCCCGAAGGGAAAGGGCGCCTGGCTGCCCTGCCAGGGCCTTGGCTCTCCTGAGGCATCCCTGAGAGCAGGGCTGGGGAACAAGGCCAACTAGGTGGAATGAACACGCCTGGGGTCTCCTCCTGAGGCTGACGTCTCCCTCAGCACAGGGTATGAGAGGACTCGGGCCAACCAGGTGCCCCCGTGCCCAGACGGATGGTGAGTCCTGCCCAGCTGACTCCACACGGGAGGGGGCCGCGGGAGGCGTGGAGATGCCCATCACTCATGGGCGCCTGCTGACGGGAATCGGAGGGCCAGTGATGGATCTGTCTCATGGCCACTGAATTAATTGAGGTGACATTTTGGTGAAGGATGGGGCCACACAGCCTGCAGGAGGTAACCACGGTACTAAATAAAGTTCAGAAACAGCCTGCTGGGAAAGATGACTTTAGAGGGGCAGGAAAGTAGCCCCATAATGAAGATACAAAATGGCAAACAACTGAAAACATAAATTAGAATCCACAGGGGCCTCCTGGCCTACCACATTCATTTCCTACAGGTAGAGCCAGACCCAAATCAGACGAGGATAATGAACGCTAATGGTCGGTATATTTTTCTACTTAAAAAATGACAACAACAAATCACAGAAGTACTTCTATCACAGAAGTACTTTCTTAATAAAAAGATCTAGTATCCATCAGATGTATTTATCATAATTTAATTAATTATCCCCTCCTCATAGATATCTAGACTTTGACCAGTGTTGATTTTGTTCATCTGCACAGACTCCCAAAAAAGCTCCTAGCTGAAAACCTGGCTCAAAACAGAAACCACCTGTAAGGACTTGCTCATGAAAAGTCTATGCAGCAGCTTCCTCCAGGAAAACCAGGCGGACTGACGAGCAGCCTGTGCCTGGAAGTGGGCGGGGCCCCTCCTGGGTCTGCCTCTGCAGACACAGCGCAGGCGATTTCTCTGCGCCTGTGGTAGCTGCTGAAGCACACAGCAGACCCTGAGCATGCCGGCCAGCGAGCCAGCCTCTGCCTGACGGGACCCAAAGATGGCTGGATTTGCCTGGGCCAAAATAAGCACAAGAGTGGCGGGGTGCTTGGGGATCACTTCCAATCACACCATTCAGAAGGAGAAGCAGTGCACCGCTCGGACAGATGCCTTCAAACACAGAGGCTGGCTGCTCCCCGAGAAGGAGGGCCAGGCGGGGTGGGGGTACCAAGCAGTGACGCTAGAGAAACATCATTCAGCAGCCTCCTGGAACCATGGGAGCCCGGTGGCTGAAATGTTCTTTCCTCCCAGAGTTAGAACACATAATGTTAGTTAACTCCACCAATTAGTGCAGTGGCCAGTCGAGGCTCCCAGTCCCCAGCCCCTTGGGCTTATACAACAGACGCTGGTTGTCCCATCCTCTGCTCAATCCTATTTAAGACAAGGATTGTGCACTCCTGGCTGGAGTCCAGGAGGGTGGGAGCCTCTGGGCGATAGTGGTGGGACCCTGTCTCCAGGCCAGACTCTCCTGCTCCTGGCCCTCTTGACACTCACAGAATGGCCTCTGTGGCTGCAGAGCCCTGTGCTGCAGCATAAATCCTCAGCTTTTGTCAGTGTTTAATCACACCCTGAGAAGTGATATCCAAGTGCAACTGTTTCTAGCCAGGAGCGCAGCTCCCAGGCCCTGCTGCTGCCTACCCAAGACAGATAGACGTAACAAGGAATTTCTAGCACAGTGCTGGTCTTCTGTGTTAATAAATGGCCAACCAGGAGTACTGGGTAACGCAAGCTGGGAACTCCCCATCACACACAGACGCTGGAGCCAGCTCTGACACATGGGGCAGAGACTCAGCCTTTGGTTCCCTGAGGACTGACTTTACACACCCTCTTAACTGCCACCCAACTGTTTCTAGCTAAAGCTATTTTTGAAGTATCCTGAAAAGGCAAGCACACAAGCCTCTAGCCTCTCCCTGCCTGTCCTGGGTTTCCAAGGTCAGGATACGGAGGAAAGACGCGTTCAAGGGACATGGCAGGGAGGGAGCTGTGACAGTTCCAGAGAAGGGAGTCCCCTTTTTGGTCAAAGGCAAGTATTATGAAAGGTTACTTTTCTAGAAAGGCACAAACATCAACCCAAGCCCCTAAGAAAGTGGGGCCCAGTAAACTGTGCAGATAACTAAAGCACTAAAAGAGAGGAAAAGACATCTAGTCATCTGTAATGCAGCTTTGGTGCATGATATATAACGTTTTGTACATTGAAAGGTTTTTGGCGATTTCTCTTTAAAGCAGACCCCAAAGTACACGAGAGATTGGTTACTATGGAATGCTTGTGTGATAAACGCGATTTCCATTTCTGTGGCACCCAATTCAGCTGGGTCTTGCCAGAAACGTTAACTGGACGATCCTCAGGGCATGCTGGATCATCTGCATCTGTTTCAGACGTGCACGAAGGAGATGCACCTACACCCCATACAATTTCCCTTGAACCATGACTGACCAGCCTTCTGGACAACATCCAGGGCGAGTCACAAGAGGCTTGGGAATCCTGGGAGGCTGTTTTCAGGTTAGCTGTGACTCTGACAGTTTGGGAGTCTGATGTGTCCAAGCTGACCCCGTCTTTAGTGAGGGGAGGAGACAGGGTGCCACCTGCCACTTCAATACGCAGCCTGGGTCTTGTGAGGGGCACACGGGATGCTTTTGTCTGCAGTTACCAGGAGATAACTGCTCGTGATTACATATAATTTCCCAGCTTCTATTTCTGATTCTGAAGAACAGGGCTGCTTCGTGGCAGCAACCTCTTAACTCCCCTGGCTCTGGGGTGCTGAAGGGATGAGGTTTGTAAATCTTGGGAGCATTGGCAGGACATGGGAGGAGGGTGCCGTGAAAGGCAGACGGAATGAAGATAATGCACAAGGAAGAGGGTAAGAGACAGGCAGAGAAAGGCAGATTCATAACCAATTAGAGCACAAAGTGGGAAGTTCTTTGGAATTCAGAATTCTGCTCTCAGAAGAATCAGGACAGGATTCTTCTTTCTGTGTGTCTGTCAT
Organism: Mandrillus leucophaeus; assembly: GCF_000951045.1. Lineage (NCBI taxonomy): Eukaryota > Metazoa > Chordata > Mammalia > Primates > Cercopithecidae > Mandrillus > Mandrillus leucophaeus. The sequence goes on along the minus strand of NW_012101321.1, from coordinate 1,463,838 downwards.
CCCTAGGAGTCAGTCACTCAGTCACCTTTCTTCCTTATCCCCTGGTCATCTAATCACTTAAAGGAGCCTCTTCCAGTTCTGCCAGAGGAACACCAATAACCAGTAGGATCAGAGAGTCTCTGTTCTCGCTCACAGCTTTCTAAAACCCAAGCCATGCTTGGACTCTTCTTTTAAATTTGGAAAAACAATAACTGCAACATATTTTTTCTTTTTTAAAAAAGTACACTATATAAATAAGATACAAAAATATTCTCAACAGATTATGGGGATGCAAATCAAATCCACAGTGAGATATGACTTCACACCCACTAGGATGGCTAGAGAATCAAAAAGATGGACAACAACAAGTGCTGGTGAGGACATGGAGCAACTGGAACCCTCGCACACTGCAGGAGAGGCTGCAAGACGGTGCGGCCATTTTAGAATATAGTCTGGCACGTCCTCATAATGTGAATGAAACAGCATTAGCATATGACCCAGAAATTCCATTCCTATAGTTATACACCCAGCCTACGTGCAAAAACTTGTACATGAATGTTCAAGGCTGCATTATTCCTAATAGCCAAAATGTGGAAACAACTCAGACGTCCATCAGCTGACGAACAGACAGACAAAATGGAGCGTGCGTCCATACAATGGTGGAGGGGCTCAGCAGACGAGCGGCCCCATTTAGCCCTAAAAAGGGGTGAAAGACTGATGCGCACCACAACACAGATGGACTTTTCATAAAATATCCAGATAAAATAAAAATAAATAAATACTACAAAATCAATAAATACATAAAATATCCAGATAAAATGTTCAGGACACTATATAATTAATAAGAAATAAACTTTAAAAAGTACACTGTAATTTCAGTTTTTGAAAGTCTTTATTGCTATTCTTCGTTCCTCCCTCCTACCTTCTTCCTTCATGATGTTCATCTAATATTAAAGGTAGTTATTTCAAGGTGGTAGAACCTCAGAATCTTGGTTTTTCTGCATTACTTATATTTTTTATAATCAAATATATTACTTTCCCCCAGAAAATCAGTAATTTCCTAAAAAGAGAAAACAAAAGGTAGAAAACCAAACAAACCCCAAGGCAATGATACATAAGGAGGACCCCCTTGAGTAACACACACTAGACGCCCTTCTCGCCAGACTTGTGTTTTCACTTGACTGCCCCACAGAAGCCACCTCCTTTAAACATGCTGGAAGCTGACAAAATCTGAAAGCGTCCCTACATCTGAACCCAGCTGTCAGCGTCTTCCAACGTTTTCCATTTCTTCTTACTGGAACTATCTTATTCACCGCACTAGGTGTTTTGTTTTGTTGTGCTGTGGGGCAGGATGGGTAGGAAAAGGGGAAGGTTTTTTCCTTCTTTCATTTCACATGCAATAATTCATGTGTTCTTCTATATATATATATATCGTGTGTGTATATATATATAGTGATATATACATAGAGAGTTTTTTTTTCTGCCCTCAGGCCATCTAATCTTCCTGCAGCTGCTGTGCATTGTCATAAATGTTTGTATTCCCCTGACATCCAGACAAGCAAGAACCTTTCCTAAACGTGGTGAGGTCCCTGTAGTTGACAGCCTCACTCGAGGTGGGTAAACAGAGCCTTTATTAGTCCTGTCTCCAGTTCCACAGCACCCAGCCCGGTGTGTGCGCCATGGTACCTCATAATTATCCCAAAGCAGCCACCTTCCCCAAGCCTCCCTTTGTAACCTGCCACTACTGTCAGTGCAGATAAACGTTACATGCAAAAGGCACCATTAAAATAACATTAAACTCCTGGCTGAAGCATTGACAGCTGCAATCTCTGAAGCTGAGATGAGGCAGCCGCCTCGGTGTTCTTTATCTTACTGGTTATGTTTTGTTTTCTTTGGTTTTTTGAGACGGAGTCTCGCTCTGTCACCCAGGCTGGAGTGCAGTGGTGTGATCTCGGCTCACTGCAACTTCCACCTCCCCAGTTGAAGCGATTCTCCTGTATCAGCCTCCCAAGTAGCTGGGATTACAGGTACCTGCCACTACACCCAGCTAATTTTTGTATTTTTAGTAGAGACGGGGTTTTGTCATGTTGACCAGGCTGGTCTCGAACTCCTGACCTCGTGATCCACCTGCCTCAGCCTCCCAAAGTGCTGGGATTACAGACGTGAGCCACCGTGCCTGGCCCTTTGGGTATGTATTTGTAAGAATTTTCTGAATTCCACGAGTCCTTCACCCTCCCAGCACTTAGGCAGAGGGACAGACAGACAAAAGGCTGCTTAGGATGATGCTATGTTTCTGAGTTTTCACACACTGGGCATGTCCGTAACATTTTATCTACAAAGTGCACAGTCTGACTTCACCCTCCTTGCTGAGGACAGACTTTCCGAGGGCAACCATGCAGGAGGGACAAGGCAGGCCCTGGGACTGGCTGGGAGGCGGTGGGGGACGGGACAAGAGCCCCAGGCAGGCTGAGAGCTGAGCTGAGGCTGCCTTGGGCATGAGGGAAAGTGCTCAGGTGTAAAAGGGCTAGGGGAGACATGTCAGGGGGAGATGTTCAGGGCAAGACTATTTCCCCAGGTTAGCAATGATGACGAGAAGCAAACTGCCTGCATTGCACATATTGGCTTCATATCCTTGCTAAATGAAATGTTTCTACTGTTCAGCATTAAACACATCACTACAAGCATTTCATACTTCCATGATGAAAGTCACTCAGTGATGGCATTTGGGTGTCACAGAAAACATTTCTCGGGACAGTGGCGCAGTCAGAAGCTGTAGGGAGCGTGGACATACCTGTTTAGCTGCTGCTGAAGAAATCGTTCTGCTGTCCAGCAGGTCAAGAAGCTCAGCGAGTGCAGAGGGTGTGACAGGACTGGCGGCCCCCAAAAGAGAAAACACATTTACATCGCACACTGTCAGGGCATCCATGAACGGCTGTTCAGAATCAGAACACTTGCTCTCTTAGGTGTAAATATCAGACCCACACCTAGGGATGGAAGCAGCAGACCAACTGGGCTCCCTTTTATTTTACTTATTTGTTTTATATCTCAGGATGTAACAAATTTTTGTGACTAGTGTTCTTTCTTTTACCACTCAACAATAACAGCTGTTTGGCAGAAGTTGTAGCAACAGACAACTGCTCAGTGTAATTAGTCAAGAAAAGGAGGTGGCTGCAAAACTCATGAACCACAACAGGAAAGGGAAAACAAACTCCAGTAATTAAATATTTTCAACTGAAAGATCAGCCTAAAAATTATTTAAAAAAACAAACAAACAAAAAAAAACAGCTAACAAAGTCACGTTTCTGAGTGTTTCTGTGCAAATATAAATTCCTTTAAATTGTAAGAGATTTTCTGCAAGGGAACACAGTGACTACCAGCCACATCTTCATCCGTCCTTGGGAACCTGATACATACTCTCTTCTCCAGGCTCACACAGCTTTCTGGACGCAGAAGGGCCTAGAATCCACTATACCTATATTTCTAGGATGTGACTTATTGGCCAATATCCTATGATATAAAAGGTCAGGGGCAACCAAGCATAGTGAAACAGTAAAGTGTCATTAATTCACTTTAAGGTGAATTAATGATAGGGGTGAGTGCCTAAATTATGGGAAAGACAACAGTGAATTACAAACTATTTGTTTTAAAATGTATGGTTTTCTGACTTCTAAATACAGGTTGAGTATACCTTATCTGAAATGCTCGTGAGCAGAAGCATTTCCAATTTTGGGTATTTTTGGATTTGGGAATATCTGCATTATACTTGCCAGTTTAGCATCCCTAATCTGAAAGTCTAAAATCTGAAATGCTCCAATGAGCATTTCCTTGGCGCATCATCATCAATGCTCAAAAAGTTTTAGATTTTAAAGCATTTTGAATTTCCAGGTTAGGGATACTCAACCTATATACACAGCAACTAGGCTCATGAAATGCTGTCTGAGATCATCTGGGGAATGGTTTTTAAAAGGTAGGAATGACAACAATAGCACATTAGTGTTACACTGTGTAAATGAGGGCTTCTGAAATGCTTCATGCCACTTGAAAACACCTTCTATTTAAGTCTGGGTTCCCGTTATGCACAATTAGTTTCTTTGGATGTGCTTAGAAAATACAAAGGAAACTACAGCTTAGTCCCTATGCCGATTTCCCGGACTCCAAACCAATGGAGTGCGTGTGAACCAGGTGACTTACTGTACTCTAACTCAAGGGCAGTGAAACCCTACTGGGGCTGTCCACTTAAAACAGCTCATGTACTGAGGCGGCCCATCGTCCTTTAAGTGTCTATTGATCCCAAAGTATGACTAAAAGGCAATTCCAAGTGAAACTTAGGTTTGGAGAATATCTGGTGTTACTAAACTGGTATTCAGAACATCTGTGAACCACCCTGATTAAACCGCAAAAGGAAGGGGGCAGAGGCTGCTAAACACACTCATAAACCTCCTACCTTTACTGACAAGTAAAAGGAAGGCCGGTTTTTCTAAAAGCATGGCTTGCTTGGATGTTCTGCAATCCTAGAAAATACCATGGCCCATTGTCTTAGAATGCAGACTGTGTGTAGAACCCATGATAAGCACTGAGGTGGAACTGGATTTCTTGAGCGTGCAAAAGATAAGGTCCCTAGCCCTATACGAGTCGATGATTGCCTTGGTCTGTCTGGGCGGCTCTAACAGGTCAGTACCAAAGACGGCGTGGCTTATAAACCATGGGAACTTTATTTCTGCTCTGGAGGCTGTGAAGTCCAAGATGAAGGCGCCAGAAGAGTCCATGTCTAGTGAGGGTCCACTTTCTCTCTGGTGGCACCTTCTTGCTGTGTCCCCACGTGGTGGAAGGAGTGAGGGAGCTCTCAGAAGCTGCCTCTGATGAGGCAGCTAATCCCATTCATAAAGGCCCTTCCCTCATGACCTAATCGTCCACCGAAGGTTCCCTTTCCTCATACCGTCACCTTAGGGGTCGGGATTAGGAATTTGGGGGAGGATCTGAACATTCAGACCACAGCAATGACATAAAAGACCTGGGGGTGGGAGAGGGATGGAAGAGGAACACAAAATAACCAAAAATAATGTCACCTTTGAGAAGTTCATCTAAGGACCTTAATTCATCAGTTGGGTCATAAATTTAGACTACAGAATCTCTCCACTGACGTAATCACACTTGGGATCTCTCCATCACTTTTCTGTCCCTACAATGCCTGTCACACAGTAGGTCATCATGTTTGTGTCACAGGCTTCCTCACACCCAGGGTGTCTGGCAGACTGCACACGCTAATTCCACATATGCCAGGGCTAAACTTGAGTCAGATGATGACAAAGATCAGTACCTGTCACACCGACCCTGAAAGACCCCAACATCAGCTAAATAAATAAACCCTCAGACTCGACACGCAATGGCAGCAGCAGCACAGGCTACTAATTTGCTGCTGTCAGGTAATACTGGTTTCCGGACAGAGAATGCGTCTCCGCTGAAGAAGAAACTGACACTGCGGCCTTCAGCTCTGCGTGCTGCTCTCTTCCCTCCCATTCTCTGAGGCTGCGGATTGACAGAGGAGGGGAAAGGGGCTCTTTCAAAGCTCCACAATTTGTCCAGTCCCTCAGAGCTCATTCAGGATCACAGCTCTGTCTACAGCTTGGACGATGAGAGCAGACACGCTGATGCTTCTACAACCACCCCCGATCCCCCATGAACCGTGCTGCCTGTCCCAATCCCCAAGCTTATCTCAGGCCCAAAGTCCACCTTCTCTGCTTCTGTTAAAATAGGATGCAAGAAGGAGGAAGACACTGGGACTTGGGCCTCTAGGAGGTGCTTGCTGCACATAAGGATTCTGTGTTCATCTCGAGGATTTCACAGTGCCCCTAGCTGGTGCCCCACCAAGCACCCATTCCACGCAGCCCCCTTCCTGCTCCCCTCCTCTGCACATGCCCTCACCTCCCATTTCACAAGGACATCAGCTGAGCCACAGTTGAGAATTTTCTAGGGCACTCTCTCCTCCTCCTCTTCCATCAGACAACCCCTCCACCCCCGCTCAGAACCCCACACTTGCCACTCCTCCGAACCAAAGATGCTGGTTTCCTGTGTCCTGTGGCTTGAATCTCACAGCTTCACAAATGCTCCCATCTTCCCTATCTTGACAATGCCTTTGGCTGACCTTGCAGTCACTTGCGTCTGCCCAGTTTCTTGCCTTATTTTAACAAAAGGATCTAGCACCAGTGGCTACTAGCTACCCTGAGGAAGCACATGCCATCTGGATTCTGTGCCCACCCCTCTACAGAAGCTCTTCTCTTAAAAATCACCCCTGTCGCTTGTGGCCAAACGTTCAGCTTCTCCTCACCCACTGCGCCCTGACTCCTGGGGCTGCATCGAAAGTTCCTGGTGAAACCCCCTTCTTGGGCCTCTGGAATCTCCTCCTCTTCCTTGCCTGCCCCTCTGCTGCTCCTTGCCAGTTCATGCCCAGGTGGCTCCGATGCCCTCTTGCTGGGTCCTCTGACTTGACCTCTAGTCGTGAGGAGGATGCCCAGGGCTGCCGCTGCTGCCTCAGGTCCCGTTTCTCTCCCTGGCTGACTTCAACCACCTCCTGAGAGGCCCGTTCACACTCAATGTGCTCTAAACCAGGATGGCAAACTTCTGGAAAGAGCTAGAGTGTGCATATTTGAGGCTTGGTGAGTGCCCTCTGTCACATATGCTTCTTTGTCTTAACAAGGGTAAAAGCAATTCTTAGTCACAGGCTCTACAGAAACAGGCCAGAGGCTGACATGCTATAGTTTCCCAATCCTTTTTCTAAACCAAACTTGTCTTCCTCACAGACCAGCTCCTCTGCATTTCCCACCACCCACCTTCTGTCTCGAATGGTGACAGCACCATGCTTCTAGGTACCAGAGTGCAGATTATCATGTTATCTTTGCTTTATTCATCACCTACTCCCTGAAAAATCTAGTACCTTCTTACCAGATCCTAGTGATCCTTCCAAACATTAATCACGGCCATCCTGCCCCCTGTGCTCCCAGCACCACCACTTCTGACTTGCTGTGGGTCTGGCCACAGTGAGCTCAACAGGTTTCCAATGCCTGCAGCCCATCGTTGGATGCTAGCCTGCATTTCATGCTGTGGGACACATCTTCCTCTCGCCTCCAGGCCCTTCTTGGTTTAAAATCCTTCCCTGCTCCAGTGCTCAGGAATTGTTGCCTGCAGCTCACCTGAAACACTGGGGCACTCAGCTGGCTTGGACGACTGGATAGCTGTACCTGCCTAATTTGACCACAAAATACTTGGTCAGGAAATCTACAATGTCCACTTTCTTAACTAAACCAAATCTGTTACTCATAATTCAGAAGTTGTAAACCAACCTTTCAAAGCAATATACTCAATTAAAAAGCCAAGTTCAACAAGAGGTTGGACCCTTCAAACATCAGCCTTCTGAGAGGCCTTTAAAGATGAATGCTAATTCACATAATCATTCTCTACCAATTGCATCTCCAGAGTGTTCCCTGCCTGGGTGTCACTATGAGACTCTAGCTAGTTTTGCCGCTACTGCCCTTCTAAGCTCTGGAAACATTAGCCCCAGTAGCTGAGGCTGTTCAGTAATGTTTGCTCTATGGGTAGCCTAGTATATCAGTCCAGCTAAACGTTCTTTGAACTGTGTAGGAAAAGAGCTGCTATGGTTTGGTTTTGGCTTCTCAGTCCTTGTTCCATTTAAACTGTAAAACAGAACTGTTGCCTGCTTCCTCTTTACTTGATTTTGGAACAACCAAGCCTACTTTTATTTAGAACTGGGTACCCTTCAGGTTCTTAAAACTTTAGTGCTTATGAACTGCTTGGGTAAATACCAGGGGCTCCAGGTCCACTCAACAGGCTAATTTATCTCTCAGCTCCTTTAGAGGCCACCAAAATGGTTGTTAAACTCCTAATTTCACAGACCTACATATAAAGAAGTTGATCACAAGCCAGGCAACTTGGCTTCCAGTTTTTGTGGCTGTGCCATCTGAGGCAAGTCACCTTATCTCCTAGGGCCTCCGTTTGCTCATCTGCTAAATGAAAAAGCTGAAGATCCCTAAGGTCTCTTCCAAGACTAAAGTTCAGCACTTCCATACATTTTAACCAACAACATAGAAAAACTGTAAGTTTAAAGCTAAGGCATTTCTATTTCCTCCAGAAGCACAAACACCTCATCTTCTTGGAGCTTTCCTGGAATCTTCTGGCTAGTGTGAATCTCCTTCCTCTCTGTTCCCACTGCACTGTGTTTACTTCTAACACTGGAAGCATCCCATTCCGCCTTGAATTAAAATTATGCACAAGTTGTGGTCTTCCCCAGGAGGCTGACAGCACCTGTGGGGCTAGAACCGGGTCCTGGTCATCCCCACACACCGCAGGGCGGGGCTCTGCACCTGATGAGTTCACGGCTGAATTCCCCTGGCGCTCCAGATGCTTCCGATTCTGGCTCAGCTCTGGCTCTGCACACAGCCACAGCTCTTGGCCGCTTTCCACCCTCTGCTCCTGCCAGCTACGCTCCTCTCCTTCCCAGTCATGCCAGTTCTTTGCCGTTCCTGCACCTGGGCTCCAGGTAGGCACTGCCCTCTACCTCACCAAATCCCGTCCAGCCTTGAAGGCTCTGGTAGAGCTGTATCCCGTCCCTAAACTCTTCGGCACAGCTCCGGCCTCCACAGAATGGCCACAGTATTTTCAATATAAACAGCAGAATTTCTGAAAGGAGAGGCCAAGCCCGGGAGGACAGGGATGAAAGACCAAGAGGCAGGCCGGGTGCAGTGGCTCACGCCTGTAATCCCAGCACTTTGGGAGGCCAAGGCGGACGGATCACTTGAGGTCAGGAGTTCGAGACCAGCCTGGCCAACATGGTGAAACCCTGTCTCTACTAAAAAAATATAAAAATTAGCTGGGTGTGGTGGCGGGCGCTTGTAATCTCAGCTACTCAGTAGGCTGACTCGAGAATTGCTTGAAACTGGGAGTCAGAGGTTGTAGTGAGCAGAGATTGTGCCACTGCACTCTAGCCTGGGTGACAGGGTGAGACGCTGTCTAAAAAACAAAACAAAACAAAAAGACAAAGAGGCAGCAGATGCCACAGGACTTCAGGAGGGTGGCAGGTGCTTTGGCATTTAGCACACCCTGGCAAAGAGAAGGTGGCTGACACTGAGGCCCACATGTGCCTGTACTGTGAATTTTCCCCTGAAAAGCTCTCTGAGGCCGGTCCTGCCATTTTAATTTTACAGCAAGGAAACTGAAGGTCAGAGCAGCCGCGTCGGGAAGGGAACTCGTGCCCGGGGCCACCCTAACACATGGATGTGTGCATTCCTAGCCAGCGGCTGAACATGGAGTTGACACCATCTAAAGTGAACCTTTTTGAGCAAACAACTGTTGGGAGTTATTTGTCAAAACCCGGGATGCTGCTGAGACAAAGACACACCCACACAGCCTGGACTCCCCCTGCCCCTGGGAGCTTGCAAGGGCCCTGCTACCCGCCTGCCTATGTGCCCCTGGGAACTCTCTTCCTGATGCCCCACAGTGACACCTACTGCCCATTCTTTCCTTCTTGAAACTTGCTTTTCCCTTGGCTTCTGTGTCACCGGTCCCCGCCCGGTTTCCCGGTTTTCCTTCTACTTCTGTGCCATCGCGCCTCCATTTCCTTCTTCTCTGCCCATGCTTCCCAGTTAAAGGCTAGAGAGCCTCAGGTTCGTTCCCCAGCCACCCTGGCACGTTGCACTCTCCCTGAAAGTTCTCATCTGTCCAACAGCTTCAAGTACAGACGCTGCTAAGTCCATGTTCCACTTACACTGTGCTGTGTCCCTGGATTCCCCAAACTCTCATGCCCAGACTCACCTCAGATTTTTCCACGTGCTGTTCCCCGCGTCTGGAACTTTTCCCCGTCAACCTTGGCCTGTCTCTGCTCATCCTTTCCTCAGCTCTTAGCTTAGTTGCTACCTTCTTCCCCTCTCAGAGCACCCCCGTCACTGGCTGCAGCCACCAGCTTCAAGGCTGCCTGTGCTTTGATTCAGGGCCGGTGTCTGTCCGGGAACTGTGCTTCTCATGCTGGGCACAGGGCTTAGCACACAGCAGAGGCTAAGTGAACACGAGCTGAATAATGAACCAATGAGAACTCTCAACTGCAAACCTCTCCAAGATCTTATCAGCTGCAGACTCATAGATCTTGCCTACTGGTTAGCCCCGTGAGGGGAATGTCTGGCCCGCAGGCAGCCCGAAGTCAGCACGTCTGAAATGGAATATGGCATCTTCCCTCACCCCCGGCCTATGAAGTTTATTCCTCTTCCTTTAGCTCCTCCTGCACTGAAAAAGCCTGCCCTCTGTTTCACCTCTGCCCAAGCAAGAAATCTGGAAGCTGTGCTAGTTGAGATAATTGCTCTCAACTTGGCCTAGCTCACTTCAGCCCAGCCGCAGCCACCTTGGCTCAGGCCTGGGGCATTTCTCATCCGCATTCCTGAAGGAGGTTCCCAAATGCAATTCCTGCTTCCAGTCTGCTCTCAGACACTGAATATTTGTGTCCCACCCCAAACTCCTATACTGAAGCGCGATGGTTTTAGGGGATGGGGCCCCGGAGGAGTAATGAGGTCTAGAAGAGGTCACGAGGGTATGGTCCCCATGGTGGGAATGGGGCTCCTGTAAGAAGGGACCGGAGGGCCTTCTCTCCCTCCCCCCTTCCTGTCTCACCCCTCCACTTCTGCCTGCCATGTGAGGACAACTGTGAGCCGGGCAGCGGGCTTCACCCAGGACTGCGTCAGCTGGCACCCGGATCCTGGACCTTCCCCACCTCCAAAATCATGGAAAGACATGTTGCTGAAGCCACCCAGTCTGTGGAATGCTGGTATAGTGGCCTGAGCTGAGTGAGCCACACTGCACTTCCTCAGTGTGAAACTGGCATGAGCTTGTAGTCTATGGCTACAAGAGCTGGTGATAAAGGCAGACACAGTTCTCCAGGCAGCCCTTGGTCATCTCTGCAGCTCTGTCCCTACCATTCCCACCTGCCTGCCTCAGGCCCCTGCAGCTTCTGCCATTCCTGAGCCTGCTCTGCCCGCTGGTCTCTGAGCTGCACACCGCTCTGCTTTGTCTGCACGATCTGTCCCTCCCACTGTGGGACAGCTCTCCCTAGTCTTCAGGGCATGGCTCAAACACGCCCTCCCGAGGGGAACCCTGGTTGGTTCCCCAGCTTCCGTTCAGCTCCCCTTTCTGTGCATTCCCAGCACCCCGTGCGTGCCTCTGGCGCGACAGGATCACCCTGGGGTGGCTGCCTCCTCACAGATCTGTATCCTCCACGAGTTTGTAAATGTCTGTCTCGTTCATCTTCGTGCCCCCAGCCTCCCACACAGTGCGAAGGACACAGTGGACAGTCACAGATTTGAAGGAATAAACATATTTTTACATGGGCTAGAGAACATATTTAGAATGTAGAATCCACAGGGGATGTTTGTGTCATGTCAGGATATCCTGAGGGAGAACAGGGGGAGCCAGAAAATGGACCTGCCCTATTTCCAGTGCTTCTGGACAGGGCACATCACAAAGGAAGAAAGAAATCCCAGACCTCACTCACCTCTCACTGACAGCGAGGTTCTGTTGCTTTAAATAGCCCAGAAAAGTGTTGAGGACCCAACTAGTCACCTTTTTTGGCTCTGCCCTAGTTTCTTTTATCACATTTTGGAAGAACTCCAGTAGGCCGACTTCGTTCTGTTAGAAAAAAAGAGAAAATTACATAAAGCCTTCCCAAAAATGAAAGATCAGCATTCTGAAGGCAAATCTGAAACTGTCACCCTTTGCCTCCTCTGAGACAGCCACTTTTTCTTTGCTAAACCCTGAGATGTCACCAGAAAATTCTGATTACTTTCAGCTAATGACAACTATTCTACTACTGTCACTGTGCATTTACATAGCATTTTCTCAAAAGGATAAATGCATTTTAGAGAGCCCCGACTTTGCAGACCAGAGGGATGGTAAAACTCCACATCCTCCAAACTCACTTGCTTTCTCTGTGTCTGCTGTGTGTAACCCACAGTCTCCATCCCTGAGCTGTAAACTAGGCCTAAAATGTTTGGCCTGACTTTAATGCCCCTTCTCTTTCCAGGCCTGTCCTCTGCTGAAGTCCTAGTAATTGCTAGAAAAGAGGGTAACAAACAAAACAAAATCAAGAAAGAACAAACAGAATATTCTACCTGTGAAAAATCAAAAGTGGATCATACTTGTACTGATCTTCACATCATGACAAGAAGTAGACAGGAATGGTTCTGAAATGTTTTCAAAATGAGGGAGAACAGGGACACATGTCACCCACTTAGGCCACTTAATAACAGGTAGATGGGGCAGCAGCCTCCCAGCCTTCTGAGCTGAGCCAGGTACAACAGGCCCTGCCTCTCATCGTGTTCTGGGAAAATGATCAGCTGGAGACTTGTTTCATCAAGACTGTACCACTTCTCCCGCTCTGGACTGTCAGCCCCACGAGTCAGGGCTGTGCTCTCCTTTTTAAAGGAATAGCTACAGCTAAGTCCATGTGGGCCATGGCAGATGCTCGGTGTTAGGCTGGTGCAGAAGTAATTTTGCACCAACCTAACATCAGCAGACGGCATTGGGGTCTCCCATCAGCATGTATGTGTGTTGGAAATCACACACGAGCACGCATTCTTATCATACCATGTTCACCTTTAAATACTACAACTACGCATATCATCAGCCCTGAGGCACCTACCACATTCTATACTACAGCTTGCTGCCAGCTCAGATAGATTTGACACAATCAAGAAATTTAGCTAAGTCCTACTATTTCAATAAGAAAAATAAAAACTGTGCTGCTCAGAAAGGGAAGGCTGAAATTTCCAAATTCAGAGGATATACATTTTAAGTAGCAGATTTCCCTTACCCGCAGAAATTCAAATCAAACTACACTTTTCTTGAAATGTTCCTTTTAAGTTCACACTGCACCTAAGGCTCCTACCCCTGCGCCTTTCAGAGACCCTTCCTTAAGCAAAAGAACCTTCTGGAAAAAATGAGATACTGGGAAGCAGCAAGATATACTACCAAAAGTGCTCTCCGAGTGTAGCTATTGTAGCTGCTGGAACATACACACAGGCACAGCAGAAATTCCATAACAAAAAACCCTACATGTTCTTTGTAACAGATAAATTCTCTGGTGACAAGCCTACTGAATAATCCTGTAATCATCTCTTGAATCTCTTTTCAAGCCTGTGCTATTATTCTGCTCATGCTAAACCAGGGCAGAGGCCACCTCGGCAGCCCAGGCTTGACTACAGATAAAGGCAGAGCCAGGCAACATGAAGAGGAAGTTCTGCTTAACTTATGGAAAAGTATTCAAACTTCCACAAGAGTACACAAATCACGGGGGAAGCAGAAAACTGCTATCTGGTCCAAATCAGACGGGCAGAATTCCCTTTGTTCTAACCCAGACAGGCTGGCCCACTGGTAAAACGAGCTGTCAGGAGAACTCTTTGCTTTGCCAGGGAAAGAGTTTTCTAAATCCACCTAGAAATATTGCACTTAAACTCACAGACTCACAGGCTTGGCTGAGTTGCTGGGACGTGACGAATATCTATTCCTCTACCCTTGGGTGGTTTTTTTATTGGATGGATAACACGGCAAGTCAGATTTCTGTTTGTCTTTTCATGTCAGTGCTGTGATGAAGCCTCTCTGAGCTGGAACTGTACTTCACTAGGGGATACATGGTTTCAGTCCACAATTTAAAGCAGACAGGAAAATCTGTGGTGGTGATAGGGTGAGCTATAGGGAGCGGGGCTGAAGGAGGCTGAGCCGCAGCCACCCAGGGAATGATGTATCAATAAAAGCTGCACATGGGCTGCCCGCTCTGCTCTTCATAGCAGAAGCCGCTTCTCAGGGAAGAAACACACACATTCTAGTTTCCTCGTCTTCTTAGTTTTTCCATGAGATTGGCAAATGCTAATAAGCCTGGCACGAATCTCAGAAGTCTCTGGTGAACATGTCAGTGCAGCCATCTGGTTTTCTCAGAAAAACAGTGAGCCGGTAATTCCCTTACATAAAAATCATATGAAGAGCAATGCAGAAAGGCCACGGCAGCAGCGGACCTTTAACGTCCTCCTCAAAAGCCACAAGCAAGCACTCGCCTCGGGATCAATCTACCCTACATGCGACAGAACTGCAACTTCGGCGACACAGACAGCCCAGTCCCCTGGCTGACTGCGACTCTAACTGTTTCTTCAGATGGCTAAAGCAGCAGGCATGACTGGTCCTGTCTTTTGTATAATACCTGACAATCTCCACAGCTCTATGACTGGGAAACATCTTTTTCACGTTTTAATCAAATTTCCCAAAGCACTGACTTACACCCAGAGCCACGGCCAGCTCCGCCTCTCAGACGTTAACAGGAGCCCTTGATTACTAATGATTAGTCAGCTGATCAATGCTGGTGTGAGGCAAAGCAGAGGGACCTGCTCACCGCCACTGCCTGCTCAGGGAAGGAACCTTTCTACCCTGCACTAGGCCCTGGGAGCAACCTGCCTTGAAGCCGTCTTCTGCATCCCACCTTCAGAGATGATCAAATGCAAATGCTGGAAGACGTTCCAGTTGGAATACGATGAAGGCTGATTTCTCAACTGCATTTCTTGTTCTAAGTCACACACCCTGTGAAGCTGATGATAGGCCAGAAACGAGGTGGACTATATTTATTTACGAGAAGGAAACCTGATAGAGCCAGCTGCCCAGTGGCAGACTCAGAGAAGAAAAAGCAGCCCAGAAGAATGCAAGTTGAGGAACAGCTGGTTATGTGACAGGGAGTGTTCCGACAGCTACAAGGGACCCCAGATGAACCATTCTGGGCTAGTCAGAGGTGCTCAAGAGTATCTACTGAATATGTGCTAGACACAGAGCTCAGCACCGGGCCCTGTGGGTGGCTGCGTGAGGCCGCCGCTGCTGCTGAGGACAGTGATAACCAGAGTTACAGCAGCAGCGGTGACGGGCGCCAGGCACCGTCTACACACTCTCCACATTACCTCAGTTCATCCCAGCACCAACCGTCTGAGCTCAGCACTCTCAGGACTTTTACAGATGAGGACACGAGGCACTAACTTGCTTGAGGTCCCACAGCAAGAGAGCACTAGAACTAGGACCAACCTCTGCAGCTTGTGCTTTTAACCTCTGCGTGGCTCTGCCTTTGAGGAAGGAAAGGGCATGGTCTTTGCCTGCCTGGGGACTGAAACCAGCACCTAGGAGTGCCAGGCGCAATGGGAGGCAGCCAGTTCATCTGAAGAAAGCGCTGTCCCACACTTTCATTATTCTATTTGAGAGCTGCCAGCTGTTCAAAGGTTCTTAACGTATTAAAAATGTTGCAAGGAAATTAACTTTGAAATCAGAAGGAGAAAATGGCAGGTTTACTTTCTGCCTTTGCCAGTGTACACCTAGGCCACGTGGCACTCAGCTGTGGCATGACACACACCCGTTCCCAGACCAGGAAGGAAGACAGCTGCACGCCCACCGCACAGACCATGCTGGGCCCTGGGGACGGAGGGCAGCCAGAGCTCCTCTGCCCCTCTCCCGCCCCCTGCCTTGCCTCTGCATCCCCTCCCCACGCTACTGCTGCCCCAGAAGAGGTCCTGTGAGCACACCCAGACCTGGACACTGCACAAACCTGATCAGGACAAATCCTGTTATTTCTCATACTGGTTTGGTATTAAGCATATTGTATTTTATTTATTACTGCATTCTAATTCCTCTAATAGAGTAACTCCTACCTAACTGGGCAGGTCATGCCTGTGATGGGAGCTGCTGACTACACAGAGGCTCTGCATCTGCAGATGGAACCACAGGGGTTTCCACTGGACAAGGCTCTCCCATGTCACAAGGTGTCATTTTGCAGAGGCACACACTGGAATTGCATCCGTCCCCTGTGCAGCGGGGTGCTGGGCTGAGCAGCTGCTGAGCATGTGTGCAGACGCTGGAGGAGGCTCATCACCTGCGAATCAACGCAGGCCCTGCTGTGTCATTATTCCTGTGGATTTGGTCATTCCTACAAAGTGAGAACAACAAAACTCAAATACAACAGCTATGTAAAAAAATGGCCCTGAAAATAACACCAAATGCTATTGCTGGGGATGGCAATGAAGCAAAGAGGCCCAGGACAGTGATGGCTCTCAGCCAGAAAGCAGGCGTCAGGACAAGGCTAAGGACTAGAATGTTCAGTGGGGCGGTGGCTTGGGTGGGTGATGTGAATTGGTGCCCCTTCCACTTTTCACAGAAACAAGAAGCCTCTGCAAAAATCTTTCCGCGAGTGCTCCTGTGAACAGAAAAATTACTCGTTTAGAGAGGCCTCGTCAGTGGAGAAAACAAAAGGAAGTTAATTGGTGGTCTGAGGCTGGCACAGGAAACACGACCACCCCCTCGAGAGTGTCAGGAGAAAGCTAGAACAATGCAGGACCTCCACTGCTGCTGGCAAGAATACAGGGATCTGCAGAGGCTCTGAAATGGACCCACAAACACCACGGGTGTGTTCTCCCAAGCAACATACAACTAGGGGTCCAGGGCCCTGTTCTGGTCCCCACAATTGTTATTCCTGGGTCATTTCCCCAGCAGGGCTTGGGAGCCGCTACAATCTGAGCAAACCTTTGGTCCCAACCATTTCACTTGTGCTATGTTCACAGCAAAGCCGGAAAGTAGACAGATCGTGAGTTCAACTCAGGCACCAGTTCCATTCAGGGGATATTCAGACTAACGTGAAAATGACCTTACATCCTCTGAGATGCAGTAACTCCATGGGAGATGCTGAAGGAAACCAATTTGGGAATAACAACTTCCGCCGAATAATCAAAATCCAAATTCAGGTACTACAAGCTGACAGCAGACCGGCACAGCTAAAAGGCTGCATCTGCACGAATGGGACACAGGCAGTGTGTTGTCAAGAAATCAATTCCAATTGTAGTCACATTCCAGTGCGCCGAACACCACCACTGCCAAATCGTCCCCACGTGGAAGGAACCTGAGTTGCTCAATAGGAGCTTTCTGGCTGGAGCTTAGAAACAGCAACAGAGGCAGTGAGGATTTGCTGCCTTCCTCCAAGATCTGCCTGAAACCTGAACTAATACATATTTATCCTGAAAAGGAAATTATTCCACAGGAAATTGGGCTTTGGGATGGGTTGGGGACAGAACCCCTGTGGGTCCCCAAGGCTGGCACTCCTCCCTGCACTGTCTCCCTACTGGGCAGAATCCTGAGGGGTCACATGGCTCTGAGCCCAGAGCATCTTCCCCTCTGAAAGCTCCTCATCCCTTGCATCCAAAAGAAATGAACGGCTGGTTTTACAGAAGTAGAGTTAGATGATACATCTTTTTATTCAACTTTACCAGAACAAAAGTTGGTTACTTTTCTAGTGTATAGACTCACTGTAAAAGCACCCTTAAGCTAGCAAACTCTGGATGCAATTTTTATAAAATGAAGAATAAAATCAATTTGAAAATTGCACGGAGCTGAAATATGGTGTCTGACGATGTTGGCCAAATGGATTTTCCTTCAACAGCAGTTAGAAGGTGAGTTACTTTGCACCTCAGTAAGTCTGGCCAGTCTAAAACCAGTCAATATGGTTTTAGATACTATTAGCTTTAAAGTAGTATTACATATGGGATATATAGATATTTATCACGGGAAATTATTTTATAGGCAATTCATCCAGAAAGCAAACCTGGTCATTTCTAGTTTACCAGCCACTTAACGGAAAATTCTTGAAAAACAATCCACTTAACAACCAGCTGTAGTCATATCTTTCCTGTTTCTTTGTCCCTTGGCGACACCTTCACCTTTTCCATGATGTCAGAAACAAAGGATTATGATTTTAAAAGTGGAAGAACCAGCTGGAGAGAATGAAGTTGTAAGTAAGATGACACATCCTGAGGCTGACTATAAAGACAAACACAAGCCTACGGCAGCCCAGGGTGCTGACTCAAGGGCTCGCAAGCACATCTTCCACAGTCTCACTGGGGCCATGCTGGATTTTTCTACAACCCTGCCTTTCGTGGCTCTCAAAGAACCATTTCAGCGTGTTGCTTGGTGTCAACACTCTTGTCCCTGGCGGCATATTCTTTGGAGTCTGCTTGGCTGTATTTAGGCTTTTTTAGATTCAATGAAGATGTGGCTGTGTCTGTCATCTTCGGGGTAAGTGAGTCATCACCCCCTCTTTCAGCTGGGGAGGGAAACAGATCCGGTTACCCTGCAGAGCCCTCCCAGCTCCAAAGTGTCAGAGGTCAGATGTGGAATCAAGGGTGTCTGTCCCCGAGTCAGTGTTTTAACTCCATGCCCTGTAGGGCTGCTCCGGAGAGACGTGGAAAAGCTGAAGCACTGACATTTGGAACTAGCATCCGGCACTGTAGTCAGGGTGGCAGGCCCTCAAAAAAACACTCAACTCGGGATGCCCTGGCTTCCTCCACTGAAATCTCCCACAGATGAGCTTCAGATCTTCCCATCTACTGACTTCACGCACAGCCAGGGCCCTGTGAGCTCATCTCTGCTTCCTACCAAGTGCCCATTACGTGCCAGGCTTGAAGGACGGGAGGCACCAGGCAAAATCAAGCCACAAACTC
Organism: Mandrillus leucophaeus; assembly: GCF_000951045.1. Taxonomy (NCBI): domain Eukaryota; kingdom Metazoa; phylum Chordata; class Mammalia; order Primates; family Cercopithecidae; genus Mandrillus; species Mandrillus leucophaeus. The sequence goes on along the minus strand of NW_012101321.1, from coordinate 1,445,302 downwards.
TGCCCTATGTGGAGACACTTTTCAGATTCTTTTTTCTTTTTTTAAATTTTAGAGACAGGGTCTCTCTCTATTGCCCAGGTTGCACTGCAGTGCACGACCACAGCTTGCTACAGCCTCAAATTCCTGGGCTCAAGCAATCCTCCCACCTCAGCCTCCCAAGTAGCTGGGACTACAGGTGTGTGCCACCATGGCTGGCTAATTTAAAAAAATTTTTTTTTGTACAGACTGGGGTCTCACTATGTTGTTGCCCAAACTGGTCTCGAAATCCTGGCCAAAAGGGATCCTCTTACCTTGGCCTTCCAAAGTGCTCGGATTACAGGTGTGAGTCACTGTGCCTGGAACTTCCCAATGATTCAGACAGGACTCAAGTGCCTCCAGCAGCAGGTTTAAGAAACACAATAAATAAAGCTGCAGAGGACAGCTTATATTACTTTTCTTCTAACTTTATTTTTCCACTTGGAAAATAGACATGATTTCTGCTTTTCATTGGCGTTGACTGATTTTCACTAAATTCAGTGGATGGCACTTTATGTTTATTTATAGGGCAGTCTGGCATCTTAAAAACCAATAGGAGTGGTAACAACTTTTAAATGAATCTATGTTCTGTGACTGTGCAGAACAAAACGCTAGTGGCATGAACGTTAACAAAAGTAAAAACTCTACTTTCTCCACTAATGAAACAAAAGTGACCACCAACAGCAATTAACTAAAAACATTATTTCTGTTTGACATTATAGTACATTTTATAAGCAAGCGGGCAGCAGGGCTTAGGAATGAAGAGACTGGGCCTTGAAGTCAGCATGCTCTGAACGTGGCTCCAACATGGGCTTGGGGAAGTTACTGCACCGGGGAGGTTACATTTCCCTACCTGTAAATGGGGAGAGCAGTAGTCCCTGCCTCAGAGGGTTGCTGTAAGGATAGATTAAAAAGTGGTACAATGTGACTTGCAGAGCATGCTAGAGGCAGGCAAATGGCTACAATGCTTTTGTGTTCTCTGAGTGAAGTCAAGCACGGGGTTTAGGATTTTGCTAAGAATAATGCACACGCATATAATTCTGATCATTCTATTATAATAACGACTACTGATATATTGACTCCGAGAAAAACTTGTTATGCTATTAGAATCTCTCGTTTTTCAGAATCCGAATGCCTGGATTTCAGCTTCAACATTTCTATTCTTTAATGTTTACAAATGAGGTCATGTAGAGCAAAGGAAATGCTTATATACTGTTGCTGGGAATGTAAATTAGTACAGCCTCTATGGAAACCAGTATGGAGGTTCCTTAAAGAACTACAAATACTAGTTAAGTTTATGATTATGAAATAAAAACTAAGTAACAAAAAAAAAAAAAAAAAAAAAGAACTACAAATAGAGCTACCATTCAATCCAGCAATCCCACTACTGGGCATCTAGCTAAAGGAAAAGAAATCATCATTTAAAAAAGATACCTGCATGCAAATGTTTATCACAGCACTAGTCACAACAGTAAAGATATGGAATCAACGTAAGTGTCCATCAACGGATGACTGGATAAAGAAGTTGTGGTATATCTACACAATGAAATGTTATTCAGCTATAAAAAAGATGGAATCATGTCTTTTGCAACAACATGGATGGAACTGGAGGCCACTATTTTAAGTGAAACAACACTGAAACAGAAAATCAAATACCACATGTTCTCACTCATAAGTGGGAGCTAAATAATGTGTACCCAGGGATGCAGAGTGTGGAATAACAGACACTGAAGACTTGGAAGGGTGGGAAGGGAAAAAGGGATGACAAATACTGGGTACAATGTATATGATTTGGGTGACGGTTATACTGTAAGTCCAGATTTTCCACTATGCAATATATCTATGTATCAAAATTGCACTTGTAGCCCCTAAATTTATATTATAATAAATTTTATAATCATAAATATTTGTGTATAATTTTATAATATATACAAATTTATATATATAGAAAAGCTAACCTTGCTACTCTAGCTTATGTCAAGTTGCCTTGATATATATATACACGTACACAGGCACAAAATCAAGTTGCCTTGATTTCTCACACAGGAAATTGACTTCATACATATATAAATCGATTTCATATATATATATGAAATCAAGGCAACTTGACATAAACTAGAGAAGCAAGGTTAGCTAAATAGGTTGAAGTTTTAGGTGGGGCAAGATACCCCATGATTCTCTGGGTCGTCAAAGCATGGTTTATATATCTGACCCTTGGAAACAGGGATGCTGTTATCAGGAACATTGCTTCTCCCAGGATTTTCCTGTGTGCTGTGATAACATCCCATTCACTCACCCATCTGTCCACCCAGTCATGGAGTACCTACTATGTGTCAGGTATTGTGTGTGGTAGACGCTAAAGTACGACATTAGAGTTCTGTAATATGAACAATAATTTGGTGCTCACCGCACGATAAAATGACAAGGTAAATTAAAGACTGGAGTTAAATTCTGAAGTTTGTCATCATTTGTGGGTGAGGTGTGCGTGGGGGTGGGCATGTGCATGATGCTTAATTTAATAAGCAATCCGAAGACACAGAGCTCAGAGTCGCAGCTCTGCAAAGCACACTTCCACCACTGCTATTTATTTAATGAATACTCCTGGGCGCTCTTTACATTGAAAGATGGTTCATTAGATTTGTGCATCTGCCCTTCTCAGCAATCTGTTGTGTTTCTGATGAAGGCAGGAAAAAACATGAACATATTATTTTCGGGTATGTTATGAGTAACGCAGCTTCCAATGATTACAAAGTCATAAAGGGCTCAGGCTGCCTAATTTCAGGAAAACAATTTGTCTGAATCATTCCCTTTCCATTCCAATCTCATTCTAATCTCACTTATCTTGGAAATTTCAAGTACTAGCCCTTTAAAGGAGAAATACTAATCACCCAGTACATTATCTGCAAGCCATAAAAATAAGCATGTTTTTAAGGTATCAAAAAAAGTCCTTTCAAAAATGGCCAAAAAATTCACCCTTATTTTTTCCAACCAAGTTAACCACTACCTCTTGTGGGCCCTGATCCTACATTATTCATCTATCTAGTGTAATCTGTCCTGGGGGCTGGTTATTGTAGTGTGTGTGTGTGTGTGTGTGTGTGTGTGTGTGTGTATAAATTCTTGGAAGTCAAAAAAAAATCTTAAAAAAAACCTTTTGTTTCTGTCTCAGTACCTGCTACACAGAAGATACTAAAAAAAGTGCTGAACTAGGCCAGGCGTGGTGGCTCACACCTGTAATCCCAGCACTTTGGGAGGCAGAGGCAGGCGGATCACTTGAGGCCGGGAGTTCAACCAGCCTGGCCAACATGGCAAAACCCCATCTCTACCAAAAATACAAAAAATTAGCCAGGAGTGGTGGCTCGTGCCTGGAATCCCAGCTACTCGGGAGGCTGAGGTGGGAGGTGGCTTGAATCCGGGAGGCAGAAAATGCAGTGAGCAGAGATCATGCCACTGCACTCCAGCCTGGGTGAGAGTTGAGATCCTGTATCAAAAAAAAAAAAAAAAAAAAAAAAGCTGAACTAAAAACTGAAGGCAGGTTTCCCCATACAGGCCTTTAAACTATTAAAATATAGACTCACTCATTTGCCAGCCCCTAGCAAACACCTATTTAAGGCCTACTAGGTTTGGGCACCATGCAGGACCCATGAATAAAGACAAGGACACAAACACAAACACAAAAATGTTCCTGCCCTCATGGAGCTTATGCTCAGTGAGGTGAGGCAGACGCTGTCCCCATTACCCCTCATCAATGGCCGAGAGTGACAATCCTACGGAAATGCCCTCTGAAGGGGGCACAGATTCTCATACAGTGCCTTGAACAGAAACAGCTGTATTCTTGAGAGGAGATTCTGAAAGCTTCTTTCACTCTCTTATGGAAACAGCTAATATACACACACACAAATTAATGTTATATATAGTGGATTTCTCTATGAAATCACATTTTGAGCAAAGAAACCTTGGCCATTTCTTGGTTCATCATACACTACCTCAAAGGGTAGGCTTGGGCTCCTGCTGAGTGGAGGGAGGTAACTTAAATCTTCGAGGCTGAGTAGCCTTGGTACCTTCCTCCCATCTCCTGTGTAATTTCACAAATAGTAATAAAAGATAGGGCTAGAATTCAGTGTTTATTTCAAGTAGGTTGGAAACTCAAGTGGTCAAGATGGTGGGGAAGACTGAAATACAGTTTTGTTACATCAACCTAGGAAAAACACATGAATTGTAAGAGGCTTTGGGTTAAGAGCTCCCCTGTACGGAATGCTGACTGACTGAGTCGTAGTCAAAGTGTGGCATTAAGCACTGCTGATGTTGTGCTCATCTGTGCTGAGTAGCAGAGAAGATGAAGCAGTCCTTGCCTTCAAGATGCTGAACAACATACACTAATAAGCACTTAAAAGACAATGATACAATTGCCAGAAAGGTAAGAAGAAGATCAAATGGCAGCCCACGGGAGGCAGTGACCAACTCTGCTTCTCCAAGTAGCTGATTTATGGATGATGAAGAGAGAATCATTCATTCAACATGCATCTGACTGCCTACGTTGTACTGTAAATGCTAGGATGTTATTGGAAGTGTATAAATAGACATACATACATATATTCCAGCATCCCAATGTAGTTATGATTGGCCATCCAAAAAGCAAAAATCCAGAGTTTCCACAGATTCTGCTGCCCCAAAAGATGAGTGTGGCATATACTGATTCCCTGGAAGAGGCAGCAACAAAACTTCCCACTTCCTAACAGACAAAACGACGACAACTGTGACAAAATGCTGCCCTCACCGATGCTGCATCACTTTAATGCTGCCACGACAAAGAAAACCACAAAGCCCCAGGCAGCTCTGAAAAGGATGGAAAATCCCTAAGCAGATCTCGACAGTGTCAAGTTCTCCACCGGCCCCGTCAGACGCAGCCTCAAGCCTCAAAGGACTGATACTTTTAGTCAGAGTTTTTGGCATTTCGTGTGGAATAAATGTTTTCTTCTGAAATTGGCAACACAACTGGCTGGCTTTTGGGAACGCAACCTCCTGCCAGCCCTGCCACGGCTCAACACCGCTAGACATCCCGAAACCCTATATACTGATTTTCTTTTGTCCTTCAGACACATGGGAAAAGCTCATCCATAACATCTGGACGGTCTTCAAGAAGTCTCCACAGCTGCTGTGGGCAGGCGTTCATTTCTACGCAGAAGAAATGACTAACACAAGATTGCGTTTCATCTTCCGGTTGTATGAGGAGCATTTACCATACAGGGCAGTGAGCAAAGGTTACTACATCTTATTCTTCTCAGTAGCATCTATGGTACAACCTAAGAAACATGCCCACCCCACTTAGAGCCCATGGCAGCCTGTGTGTGGCAGGCCTCTGAAGGACACTGCCCCATCTGCTGAGCCGAGATCGTCTTGGCATCCGATCGATACCTACCAGCAAAGTGAAGCTGTGTTCCAGCAGCATCCCATACTGTTGGACGAGCCTCTCTCGGGTCACGCTGGGGAGCTCCGGGAGTGTCTCCCGAATCTGGTCAATATTGATCACTTGCTGTGGGTCTGCACCTGCGGGCAGAGATGTGGCATCGTAGAGCACCAGGGGAGGCAGGTTGGGTTCTGGCATGAACCTGGGCAGACAGAGGAGAGGAGACAGGACCTGAATCTGGAGTACTTGGATTAATGAGAAAACAAAACCTACCCCAGTAACATGAATGTTTCTGTGTTTAGATGCCACATTACTTGCAAATATCTTCAAATGTCCTATTACGTCAATTCTGTTTCCCAGGGAAGGCTTTGCATCGGTGTCAAAACCTCCAAACCCACCCCTCTCCATGCTTATAAATAAGATGAGTGAAAGGACAACACAGGCTTGAAGCCACACTGGGATTTGTAACTGTGGATACATAATTCATTCCACAGTTCATCAGGAATTGTGTCCACAGTTGTGTGTTGCTTCATGATGGGGATGTGTTTGTAGAGATGTGTCGTTAGGTGATTTTGTCATGGGACCATCACAGAGTGCACTCACATGAACCCGGATGGTACAGCCTATTACACATAGGCCATGTGGAACAGCCTACTGCTCCAAGGCTACTGAGTGTCCCAAATCCTGTAGGCAACTGTAACACAATAGCATTGGTGTATCTAAGCATGTCTGAACAAGAAAGGGACAGTAAAAATGCCATGTGATAATCTCATGGGACTCCTGCAGCATACATGATCCACTGTTGACAGAAGCATCCATATGCACGCAGGACTATGTCTTCATAAAGACACAGGCTGGAAAAAATAGGACCGAATGAGAACAATTTGCTTATCAGAAGGAAAGGTGACTTCCCCCCATTTCAACATTTCTACTATTTTTAGCAGCATTTACATAAATAAAAAAAATGAAAGGAAAAAAATTTATCCTTGAGAAATAGAAGAAATGAATATATTTTGCCTAAATAAAATATGACAGCTGGAGGAGAGGGAGGGAGGGATGAAGAGGTGGAGCACAGGGCATAGCGAGGCAGTGCAACGTCTTTCTCGGTGCGACACGATGGTGGATGCATGTCATTGTGCATATGTCAAACCCCACGCAATGTGCCACACAACAGGGAACCCTAGTGTAAACCATGGACTCTAGCCAACATGGAAGTGTGAATATTGGTTTCATCATTGTAACAAATGAGCATCTTGCATTACTGTGTCACATAACAGGAGACTCTGGGGGTAGAGTGGGGAGGGAGAGTACCTGAGAACTTTGGACTTTCCATTCAATTTTACTGTAAAGCTAAAACTGCTCTAAAAAATGAAAGGAATTAATTTTTTTAAATGTGGAAGCTGCACCATCGCATGTAATCTTATGAAACAAGATGTCCCTCCCTCTATTCTTGTCCAGCACTAATGGTTTCTCTCTGCCCATTTTTGTCAAACGGCTTATGTAAAAAAAGCAGGGTATTCAGAAGAAGCGGTGGTTCGGAGGGAACGGATTCGAAGCACACACTACCCATCGCCTCACTGCCAGATCTCTTCTGTGAGTTAGTCTGGCTTCTGAAGGCAAGAGGAAATCCACGGGAAGTTCCTGCAGCTCATTATCATTTGAGGCATCACACTGAAGCCACGGGCGGATGGAAAGCCAGACTCCACACTTAGGGGAAGGCACACCAACAGGGCACAGAGCAACACTCAGGAATAAAGTGGGCTCCTGGGAGAACAGACTCACCCGGGAAGTTCACGGTTAATTAAAATAATTTTGACTCTAGCAGACACACAATGGGAGTTCTTGGGGTGAGGTTCACGGGAAGGGTTTATGAGTTTCTTCTTTCCCACATAAGCATGCTAATTTTGATTCACACTGATAACAACAGCCACACTTGCATCTTTCTGCCCTTCACAAAGGAAAGGTGGCTGATCTCACAACTTTGTTGCTTAAAACTTCAACCTGCTAAACTCAATGAGAAAAAAAATAAAAGTTTCAATTTATCTTATGCCTGTTCTTAGTATCGGCTTTATTTGTGGGTCTCATATTAAGTAGTTCAACTTAATTTATCATGAAACAGCATCATGTGAGGTTCAAGGGAACCACCATCAACATATGCTATCAACATCTCTTTTCTTGTTTCTTCTCAAGGAGCTTCATTCAGCATAGTACTGAATCGGTTATTGAACACAAGAATAAGAAGAGCCTAGACCCCAACCTCAACTGCCATCCTCTTAGCTCAACTATGATAACTTCGACACAAAAGTGGATGAACAAGTTCTTCCAAAAGCTGAATCAGTCAAACAAGGCACTCTGAGGCTACCAAATCAAGAAACTAGTACTTCTCTCAGTATGCATATCGAAGAAGAAGTCCAGATGTCCCATCATGTAACAACAATGACAAAAAGTGGTTTCTCAAAATTGTTCAGGATCATTACGTTGAACTTTAAATGAACTTGAAATACACTCCAGCCCCCAATATATAGCAGTATTTTGCCATAAGGAGTAACCACCTGTAGTCCTGTTTTCCTTCTTTGTCTCTCATTGACATGGTGCACCTGCAATAGTTAAATAAGAAAACATTAAACATTGCAAGCAGTACTGGCCAGCCTGTATGCAGGGAAGGGCTCCCCTACCAATAAGGGACACAGGCAAAATTGAACTCTGTGGCCTTCCATGGGAAAACCTTAAGTGAATACATTAAAAAAAAAAATCATAAAGAAAGCAAAATGTACAGAATGATCTTTTTTTTTTTTTTTGAGGAAACCTAAGAGTGGAGAAGCTAAGTGCCTCCTTCACGGTCACATGGCTGGCCAGCGGCTGAGCCCAGCCCTCTCGCACCCCGCCTGGCTGTGGTCAGGACGCTCAGCAATGTGAACTCACCCCAGCTGGTAATGAAATGAGCGTGTTTCGTTCAGAATTTCACCTCCATTCTCAAGTTCATTGATTTGCCTCTGAATTTCATAGTCTAGGAAAAACACACTAATTTAGCATCATATTTTGATTATACCTTTCATCTAGTCAAGCAATAATTAGAAACAACCTTTCTCAATCTTTAAGTAAAAAAAAAATCAAGAAGATTGTTTATAATTATCTTTCCCTTACACGCTGTATTTCCCTCTCACTGCCATCACAGAATACTGGTGCTGGAAAGGGCCTTAGGAAGGCAGGCTCCCTCCATGTTCAGACAACTCAGGTTCAGAGAGATCATTACGCAACCCCATGCAGATGACGTGACTTGGCAGAAGTGGGGCTGGGCCCAATATCTAGGTCTGAGATGGCTGCCTACCAAGGGTTCTTACCCTGGAAGCCTGGGATGGGCTTCAAAGGCTCTGGTACCCCCAAAATTGTACACAAAGTGTGGGTTGTGTGCATATGTGCAGGTTTTGGAGAGAGGGTCCAGCATTTGCATTCTTTACAGAGGGACCCACGGCCCCGAATGATTAAGATTCATGGAATGAGGGAGGCTGTGGGGATCTAAAACACAATCACAATTGCTAAGCTGCTGCTGCCTTTTTTTTTTTTTTTGAGAGATGGGGGTCTCACTATGTTTTCCAGGTTAGTCTCAATCTCTTGGCCTCAAGCAATCCTCCTGCCTTGGCCTCCCGAAGTGCTGGGATTACAGGCCAGGCATGAGCCACTGAGTCCAGCCTGCTAAGCTTCTTTATGAAAATATCTTGAGCCTCCACCTTAACTCTCCTTCCCACCATGTACTACCTTCCCTTGCCCAAACCTAAACCCTTTATCCGAGCTGCTAAGAGGCAGCAACACCAACACATGTCAGTTTTTGCTGCCCATCTCTCCCCAACTCCAGTGATCTCTTTGGTTGACACGAGATGATGGCTAAATGGCCTGACACCGGGAGAAAAAGGTGGTGGAAAGAATCACAGACTTGGAGAATTGAACCCATAGTAGTAAAGCTTTGGCTCTTCCACTCTGAGTCAGACCACAGGGAGAATTTCCCCTCAGACTGGTCCTCCAAAGAGTTCTTCATAGGACAGGAGAAAGCTAGGGACAGCCAAAAAGATGCCGGGGTCTCCTTCATAACTTGTGGATGACTCTACCTAACATCTGGCTGCTTTTTTTAGGTTACTATCACCAACTCTTAATATAACGGGTCCCAGCCCACTACTACCTGCATTTCCTCCATTTCTTCCACGCTTCCCACCAACTTGGCTTATAAGGGTTTTCCCTGACTCAAACCTTTCCCGGCTTTGGGAACATGGGTTATGTCCCTTTCTGGAGGCAGAACAGTTCACCATCTTTAGTCTGCCTTCATGTGGGAGCCTACCCCTTCCCTCTCTGCTCCCATAAGCTATCCCTTTGACCACTTTAATGCCTTTTTCCTGAAGACTGTCTTCATTGAGGCTGGTTGATTCACTTGAGGTTCAGGACAATAAGGTTTAACACAAGACTAGAATCGTCTTTTCTGTACTGTTTCTAATATTTTCTTGACAAGACCAGGGCTCTATTAAACATTCTGGCTACAGCAAAACTTTGGCAACAAACTCAGTTGTCTTGGTCTCTGTGCACTCTTGAAGCGGTGCACTTCAAACTGCATCCCTCCTTCTTCCTCTCTAGATAGCTTTGGTTCTAAAAAATCTTTTTAGTACTCTGAGGTCCTCCCCTTGAATTCACAGTTACCTATATCTGTGGGATTGCCCAGATATTTATCCTGCTAAACTATTTTAATTATTATACATTTATCATCAATGAAATACCCACAGTGTGTGCTCCAGAAAGACTACTCTTTGACTGCATGGGCACATAACCTAGCAGTTAAAAAGAATATAAAAAGCAGGAAAACATAATGACCACTTAGGTCAAGCCACAGTCAATCTAAAATGAACAACCATGCCCTTATAAATCTCAGGCTGGTCAGAAAGAAGGTAGAAAATAGTAAAACATAGCCATGATCTTCTGTGGATCCTCTGATAAACAGGTAGAGTCTAATTTCCCCTCAAGTCTGCTTTGAATTCAATGTAATTTTCTTTTTTTTCCTCAGAGACAGAGTCTTGCTCTGTCGCCCAGGCTAGGGTGCTGTGGCACGATCACAGCTCACTATGACCTCAAACTCCTGGACTCAAGTGATCCTCCCTCCTCAGCCTCCTGAGTAGCTGGGACTACAGGTGCACACCACCACGCCTGGCTAAATTTTTAACTTTTTGTAGAGATGGGGTTTTGCTATGTTGCCCAGGTGGTCTTGAACTCCTGGCCTCAAGCAATCCACCCACCTTGGCTTCCCAAAGTGCTGGGATTATAGGCATGAGCCACTATGCCTGGCTTCAATCTACTTTGAACAGAATACACTGGAAGTGACACTGTGTGAGTTCTACAGCTTAGGACTCACTTCTGCCTTCATCCTCCTGAAATGCTCCCACTGCCTCATAAGAAAGCCAAGGTCAGGCAAGTGCATGAAGAAAGATCACATGGATGGAGAAGCCCAGCAGACATCGGCATCAAGGCCCCAGGGTGTGAGACAGACTACCATGGACCCTCTGCTTCAGCTGGCCTCCTGGTTTCCCACAGCCACATGAGTGAGCTGACGCAGGACCAGCAGAACGGACCCGTGAAAACGAAAGTAGTTCTTGCATAAGCCCCTACGTTTCTGGGTTGTTTGTTACCCAGCAGGAGAGAAACAATAGGAAGAAGGACGCTAGGAGCAGCAGCTGGCATTCACCTATGGCTTTGGCCAGGAACCTGATGCTGTTGAGATTCTTCACTTCCGTTCGAACGCCCAAAGGCTCCCCAGGGTGATGCACGGATATATTGGCATCCACTCTCAACTGGCCCTCTGGAAGGAGAGAAAAAAACAACTCCTTAGAAATTCTTGGAGGTGACATGGTCTTTTAAAGGCAGGAAGTGTCAAAGGAAGCAGCATCTAACTCTACCTGCTGTTTAGTTACAGCAGCCTAACTTCAGAGTTAGGCTCTGAAGTACATGGCTGTACTTCTGGCCCCTCGAGAGGGGTTACAGTCCTGAGGCATCTACGGTGTGCGCCTGTACATGTGAGCACATACAGATGTGTGTGTGCGCGCACACCAAAGAGAAGTTTTAGACACGCCAGCTGGAGAGATCTAATGTTTTTGTGCTAAATAAGAAAAACAAAACTATTAAAATGGAGATTGACTCTGCAGTTTTATACCGAAGTTTTTTTCCAACTGTCAGAGCTGAGTTGGAGGAAAGGCCTCATATATCTGATAACCCTACACTGCTCTCCAGTGGAACGTGGATTTCTAACAGTGATTCCAGGAGACTTAGAGGAGAGTCCTTGAGAATTTGCAGCTCAACGGCAAGAACTGAAACCTGGGCTTTTCCCCTCCTCCTTCCTCCAGGTACCGTAATAATCTCCTCCTTCCACAAACATGACTCCGAATCCTTCCTGACGATTTGCCACAGCAGAAAGGCAGCGCTGTTACGAAGTCGGGAGTCTGTGGTGGGACTCAGAGAGGTGCTGACCCCATGCTGGGAGGACCTTCTTTGACCCTGGAGGCCCCTCAGATTAGGAGCAACAAGCCCTAAAGAAACAGGCAGTGTGTGGGGAGGACTAAAAGGCTCTTGAGAAAGAGAGAGAGAGAGAGAGAGAGAGAGAGAAATTTCAAGACAAATAGATGTAGGTAAGAAAGAATCACATTTGGCACCCTACAAAGTAAAGCTCAGATTCTCTATTCCCCATTTCATTTACAACATTTAAAAGAGAACAGAGTGAGAAGACAAAACGCTGGATTTTATTTTCCTAGTTAAGTTTTTAAATTAAAAAGTAATCTGCCAAACCTGAGTGTCTTGATGGGCTGAATAAATTCATTTCCCAAGATTCCAAAGCAAAAGCACATTAAAATAATAAAGTAGTCAAAATGAACTCCATGTCATGAAAAGGAACTGGTTCTCTGTCATTCTCCCAGTGCTGGGCGGTACAGCCTATACCAAGCTGGAGGTCACCAGCAGCCGGTGGCTGACACCTCGCCACTCATTCTCAGAGAAAGGGAAGGGTTTGCCCAGTTGCCACCCATGCTGACAGGGAAAAGATGCCTCTTAGCTCAGACATTACTCTCTCTCCAGCACTGACTTCTCAACATTTTTACAAGAATTCTGTAGCCCCTTATTTTTAATCCCTTTTTTGACAAGTTGTGTGTATCGGCATCTCAGGCAGTCCCAACTACTCCTGACATCCTGAGACTCTCGGTCTAGGAACCCTGAGGTCATCTTCTACTTCTCTGTTTTATTTGCCCCTTATATCCAAACTGGCAACTAGCCCCTACCAGTTTGGAAGCTGCCAAATATCCCTCATGTCTGTCACGGCCTTTCCATTTCCGTCGCTACCACCCTTGCCCAAGGTCCCTTGCCTGAGGTCTCCGAGCTTCAGGCTTAGGTTATAAGATCACTTCCTGACTCTTAACACAGTTCCCTCCTTGTCCACGGGCTGGCAATGTGGCTGTGACTTTCATACTGCTACAGTCTGGGTTCATCATTCCTGCTGTTTACTCAACAGCACAGACAGCTCCTACTGGATCACCTGGGCTCCTCTGCTTGGCGTTCCACAGCTCTCCTCTGATTTCGGTTGACACAACCCGTATGTTCCCACTGCTCGTTCCGGAAGAAAGATCTCCACCAATCAGGGCAGCCCTCTGCATACACATCCCTGTCCGCTCCACCAGCACGCTCTCTTTATCAGAGCTACTGTCCCTTTCCTCATCCCTCAAGGCTTCACTGGAGTGTTACCGCCTCCTCCTAGAAGCCCTCCTCAGCAAGCTGGCCTGCACTGGTGGGTCCCCTAAACTATGAGAATACTCATAATCTATACTACACAATTTAGTATGTGACCATAGTCTACTGTGCACTGGCCTCCATCTTTAAGACCAGAGTGGAAGGCCCCTGAGGCCTGGGCCGGATTTTAAGCCCCACTTGCCTTCTCAAGGGCGTCACTCTCAGTTATCCCTTCTCTCCCATACCAGTCATTACTCTTTCTCAGCATTCCATCTGACATATACATATGCAATAGTATTTCTCATTAAATGAACAAACAAGAACCCCAAAACCTATTCCCTTGAACCCAGTTCTCACTCTATCAGTCACTCAGCTATGTTTCTCTGGTTTCCTTTTCAGCAAAGCCTCTTACACAAGTTTTGTGTGTTTGTTGCATATACTGTCTCCACTATTTCACTTCCCATTTATTCCTAAACCCACGTCAGCCTGGCTTCTCTCCCCATCTCTCTAAAAATGCCCTTGTCAGAGTCACCAACAGTCTCCTGGCTGCCACATCCGGTGGACACAGTACACCCTTGTCTTCACCTACTGGACACTTCAGCAGCATGTGACACGCCAACCGATCCTTCCTTCGTGAAGTACTTCCTAGCTCAGCTTCTGTCGCCTTTTGCTCCCAGTTTTCCTCCTCTGGATGCTTTGTTTCCATTTCACTTGCTGATGCCTTCCTTCCCATCCAAACCCAGGACCCCCTTCCTTATCTAGACTCTCCGGGTGGGCGGATACAGTTTTAAATACCACCTCGCGCTGAGGATGCCTACATTTGTCTCTCCAGCCCAGACCTCTCCGAGCTCCACACTTACAGCTCCGGTATCTATCTGACACCTCCACTTGGAGGTCTCACAGGCAGCTCAGTTTCCAAAAGGAAATCCTGATTTGCCCCTGCACAAAGACATTCTCGATCTCATCTTCCAGTTTCAGTAAACAGCACCACCACCTAGCTCCTCCAACTTCCCTAAAGTCATTTGTGCTTTCTCCCTGTCTCTTACCTTCCACACAGCCTATTTCTAAAAACCGTCTTGTACGTCTCCCTGTCTCCCCGTCTCTCCATCTTCATCTTCACTGCCACCAGTGCTGTTCAAAACAGCATCGTCTTCCATCTGAACTATTGCAAAAGCTTCTTAACTGGTCTCCTGGCTTCTACTCTTACTCATCTGAAATCCACTTCCCACAGAGCAGCCAGAGCGGTTTTCTAAAACATTCATCAGACTATGTCTTTCCCTTGCTTAAAAGCCTTTCAGTGATTACCACTGCACCTGGGTTGAGAGCTAAACTTCCTGCCATTATCTCTGATCTACCCCTTGCCCGCCTTTACAGTGTCACCTGATGCAACTGTTCCTTCTGCTTCTGGCACAGTGGCCTTGTGCTACCTTGCTTACCTCAGGGCCCATCCCCAGCCTCTCACCAGGGCCCTGGCCTCAGCTGCTTTCTGGAATGCTCATCTCCTGGTTCTATGCTGCCTGAGCCTTGAATCATTCTTCAGGTTTTAAATAAATGTCACCTCCTCTGAGGGGCCTTTAAAAAACGACACTGTCACCTTCCAATGTGACTCTGTAGTATGGCACCCCATTTATTTCCTTGAAGCATTTGTTGCTGTAATTATTTTGTTTTATTTGTTAATGTATTTGTCACCCTCCTGAACGTAAGATCCATGTGGCAGGAACAATGCCTCCTGCGGAACCTAGAGCTGGGTCTGGCACTTGGTGACTGTTGAATAAATGAAATCTTATTGAGCGACGCATGCCAGAACGCTGGCATTTTCCTGAGCAATGAGTAAGCAGACTGGTTTCTGTCTCACAGTAGGTTCCCGGTAAGTTCCACAGTTCTGCCTGAATAGGACTAATCTGCAGTTGGAATCCTCTGAAAGGCCCATTAAGCTCAAAGGAAAACTTCCAAAGTGTGCTGAGCTCCATCGAACCAAACTGCAATACTTGGGAGACAACTTTTTTTGAACTCAGGGAACCATGAATTGGACTTCGCCTGCTTTTAAAAATGAAAGCATCTTTCACAATTTAGAATTCTAATTTGGAAGAGGAATAAAAGCATGAGTTTCAGTCTCTCCCAGAGAAGACTACACTCCATAAATACCTGAGAGGAATCATTTAGTATCCTGCAGTGTTGAAAGAGAGTTCGCTAGCCTGGATTCAAATGCAGTATCAAACATTCACAAAAGACGTGCTATCTAGTGAAGACAAAATACCTTTTAAACAAATTAAGTTAAATTGCCTCAAGTGCACAAAAGCTTTACTAGTTAGGTTTGCTTCAATGCATTCTGCACCACTGAGGGAGAGCCTTCATTCACACATCATGAGAATGGCATCAGGCTCAATTTCTACCTTCTAGAAGTCGAGATTTATAACAGCAAAACTAAAAAAACTATACCACTGAAGACAGTGATAAAGTGCAGTTTCGTAGTTTTCTCTAAGACACATTCACACAACAGAAATAAAACATCAAGATAGAAAACTGTTTCTGCAAATAGCAGGGGCCCAAAGATGTGGTGGGGAAGGTCTGTTAAGCTATCTCGTTCTGATCGCTGAAAATAACAAGGTTTGACCAAAAAAAAGTGACCAAATTTTATTGAACATATTTTACAAAGCTCATTCATCTAGATGAGTGGTCATTCCATAAAAGTATTACTACTTGTTACTGTTAATAAGAGCACTGAACATGTACCCAGCACAGGCTATTTTCGAGGCCCTGTCCTAAGTTTTCTAGACATTAGTACATTCATTAGTACACATCTTGACATTAGTACATTCATTGTAATACAGCTTTAGTCAGAAGTCCCTAACCCGGGGGCCATGCACAGGTCCTGGTCTGTGGCCTGTTAGGAACCAGGAGGCACAGCAGGAGGTCAGTAGGTGAGTGGTGAGCAAGAGAGCCAAGCTTCATCTGTATTGACAGCTGCTCCTTATCCCTCGCATCACCATCTGAGCTCCGCCTCCTGTCAGATCAGCCGTGGCATTGCATTCTCATAGGAGCACGACCCCCATTGTGAACTGTGCAGGAGAGGGATCTAGGCTTTTGCTCCTTATGATAATCTAACATCTAATAATCTGTCACTGTCTATCACCCCCAGATAAGGGACCATTTAGTTGCAGGTAAACCAGCTCAGCACTCCCAGTGATTCTACATTATGGTGAGTATAATTATTTCATTATATATTACAATGTAATAATAGAAATAAAGTGCACAATCAATGCAATGCACTTGAATCATCCTGAAACCACCCTACCTTCGGCCCCTCAAGTCCATGGAAAAATTGTCTTCCACGAAACCAGTCCCGGGAGCTAAAACGGTTGGGGACTGTTGGTTTTGGTGACAAAGCCACTGAGCTATTCCCGAGGCCTTTCAAACATAACCTATCCAAACTGGAATTCTACGTTTTCTCCCACAAAGTAATTCCTCTCAGCCAGCTGCCGCAACTCTATCAGATGGCCTTGATGACTTCTTTTCCTCTTTGGTTTCTTCTTTTCCCTTTCTGTACAAAATTATTTGGGGCCATGTTTTTTAAGTGTGGAAAGTGAGGCTCAGAGAAATCAAAGCCTGGGCACCTATAGCTAGAAGTTGTAGGACAGGATTCCAAGCCAGATCCGGGACCTGGCAGCCCTTGGCACCCTGCCTTGCTATCCTGCCTCTCTTAAGTCAGTATCTGTGATGTTGTCACAACACTGCCATGGCTGCCACTAGGGAAGTGGTATGATGCTGTGCTTAGAGAAATGGCTCTTGGACCCAGACACACCTGGGCTCAAGTCCCAGCTCTGTTATTTCTTCTGAGCCTTGGGCAAATACCCCCCACCTCTCTCAGCCTCAGTTTCCTCACCTGCAACAGGCAAACACTAGCACCTACTTCTCAGCAATGTCATTAAAATTTAAATGAGATGATAAATTAATTTAAAAATGCCTAGTGAACTGAGGGGCACATATTAAATGTCCCAACTGGTAGATATTATTATCGCTGAAACACTTAGCATGTCTACTTCTGTAAACATTCAACTTAACAAACTATTAATACTTTGGGCATCTCCTCAACAGGGGCAAAAGGCTGTCCACTGAGAAGGAAATGACTTGGAACCTGGGCTGAGTTGTTCTATGCTCATCAGCAAAACTATCAGGAACTCACTGAACCACAGCCCAGAAGCAATTAGGCTTCATTCCACAGCACCCTGGGTGTCCACCAGTCTTCAGTGTCACTTCTTCAGGGTGGCCCTCAGCTCCTGAGCTGCAGGCTCCAAGGCCAACACACTGGTCCTAAAGGGGTGGCGGGAGGGACGGAAGGATGAGCAAAGGAGAGGGGGCTGATAAAATGCTCACAGCACCAAGGAGTTGGCTCCCTGCAGACTCCAGGCAGACCTCAGCTCCCACAGAACTTTAGAGCAACCAAAGCCTCTCGGCTGCTGTGCTAAGAGCTGCTGGATTTGTATTTAAAAGAAACAAAAAGTGTCACAACAAATGAGATTTAATGAACACTCTCAGCTGTCACTGACTGATGAGTTCTTGCCACTACGGTTTATCTCTTGGCAAGGACCCAGATGGGACTATGTCTCAGCTAACAGGTGGCCTATTTATGATCCCATAGGGTTGGTAGGAATCACAGTTACTTTGAAGAAGAATGGGATAATAAAAACTTTCTTAAAGCAATCAACACTTGGAGCATAAATGGATAATCATCCAACTTGCCCATATTTCATTTGTGTTCTGTGGATTAAAAAAAAAAGTGGCATGAGCAATAAATCTAAAATTGAGAATTCTCTTACTCTAAAAGAGACCATTGTCTCTGTAAAGAAACTTGTAGGCAGCTAACCTTTATGCCACTCAAACTCATGTGGCTGTGTTTTTCCAGTCTTTAGCTTACAGAAAATAGCAAATAAGCAAGTTCTCTCCTCAGATTCAACATGTACCAGGGCTCTGATGTTATAATTTGCTCCTTGTTACACATTCTATATGACAAATGTGGCATTACAAATCCAGAAGTTCCCCTGTAATGTGCAAATACATTATGTGACATGCTAAGCTTGGTAAATAGTATTATCAGACAGCACGGAGATGAACATCATCATCAACGGCATTTCCTGGGCACCTGCTGTGACCATTGTACCGTGCTATGGAAAAATGCAATTGTAGATTCAGAACCTATATTTTGTCTCCTCTCCATCAGGGCGTGCTCTGAGGGTGGCAGAAGTTTTAAAAAAGTCCCTAGGAACAGAGTACAGGAGAAAACGATGGCACAGGCTACCCTTTAGGGACTTATGGGAGAGCAAAGCAGTACCAGGCCAGGGCAAAGGACATCTAGAGTCATGAGGAAATCGAGTGTGACCAAAACCTATGATCTTTATATGCAATTTGCAAATGCTTCAAATGTGCAGTCTGGTCCCAAGGGTGCAAGTGTTTCTTTTATTTGTTTTAGTTTCCTACTGTATTTCCACTGAATTTAATTAAGATTTTATCTCAGGGTAAAGTTTGCATAATCTTGGCTTACAGTCAACATAATTTGGCTTCCGCTGTATATGGATGAAAAATCTATGAAAGCAAAGAAACAGACTCAAAGGAAAAGAGACAACTAATGACAAAGTGCTATCTATACGGAACTCACTAACTAAGAACTGTTCTTGATAAACACAGTGTCTTCTTCCTGAGAAAGACTGAACTGTTCAAAACCATTATTTCATTAAGGGTTTGGTGTGTCTGCAATGTTGCTGGTTATGCATTTATATTTGGTTGCGGGCTCATCAAAGAATCCAAGGAAAATTCTAAAAAACAGGGTTGCAAAAGGGAAAAAAAATGGCTGCAAACAACCTCAATATAACTGACAGAAAATAAAACTAAAGTCAGAGAGGTTCTAGGAGACAGGAAGGGAGAGGGAAACAAGAAGGCTGCTTCTGCGGCTTCTACCTGCCATGTTCGCCTGGCTGGTCCCCAGGGCTTGAAGGATCAGCTGCAGCTCCCTGACAGCTGTTGCCGCCTCTTCTCCACAGGACAAGTCGGGCTCCAGGACCACCTCCAGAAGGCCCACGCCTACCAAAGAGGGGCAGAGTCAGCCTCACTGCAGTTCTCCAATTTCACCAACAGAAAAATTAGGCTTCAGTTTCAGGAAAATCCTGCCTTACTGATGGACTCTGAGTGGTTCTAGCCTCTCAATCATTTCTCTTCCCTTCCAGCATTTTTTTTTTTTTTTTTTGAGACAGAGCCTTGCTCTGTCGCCCAGGCTGGAGTGCAGTGGCATGATCATAGCTCACTGTAGCCCTGAACTTCTGGGCTTAAGTGATCCTCCCACCTCAGCCTCTTGAAGATCTGGGACTACAGGTGTATGGCACCACACCTGGCTGTTAATTTTTTGGCGAGTAGGTCTTGCTATGTTGCCCAGCCTGGTCTCAAACTCTGTGTCAAGTGATCCTCCCACCTCAGCCTCCTGAGTCGCTAGCATTACAAGTGTAGGCTCCTAGGCCCCACTTTTTAATTTGTAACTGTTTCACTTCTTTTAATGACTGCTTAAAATATCCAGCTGCTGGGTCTGTGACTAGGTGGATAAGTTTGTCTAACTTTAGAGTGAGTTACTAG
Source organism: Mandrillus leucophaeus (assembly GCF_000951045.1). NCBI lineage: Eukaryota > Metazoa > Chordata > Mammalia > Primates > Cercopithecidae > Mandrillus > Mandrillus leucophaeus. The sequence continues at coordinate 1,425,522 of NW_012101321.1, read as the reverse complement.
CAAGCCTAATAATTACAGTTCAAGCCATGTTCGCTAGTCAGCTACGCCAATCCTAATGCTGATATTTTGGTCTCCATCTGTTAGGCTCCTGTGACTGCTTTCTCAATTTGTTTAAGAAAACTCTAACGATGAAACGAGGGGCCTGCAATCCAAGAACTAAAGTAGATAGGAGAAGTAATGAAAACACTCCAAGTCTACCTGCCCTGTTCAAATCAATGAGCGTCTGCGACCTCAGGTCATCGTGGAGGCTTTTGCCACTGTCTTGCTCCAACTGGATCTGCTTGATCCTCACCGTCTTGGGGATCACCTGACTCTGCTTCTTCCCTGCACAGACGCCGTATGTCAAGCTCCCATTCACAGCAATTGGGAGCCTCTGCTGGGTAATTTGGTAGCCTGCCTGCACACAAACATAGGGTACACACAGTCACTGGTCCACACATAAAAGCTGGGATTCAGTTTACTATCCCTTTTACAATGTCACACAAAGACAGGCCTTCTTAAAGCAAAAACAGTAACAAGAAAAAAAAGGAAAAGGAGAAAAAAATTAGTCGCTGCATTGCAGCCATCATTGAACCTGGTCTCTTCTGCCCCTGCCATTACTCCTTCACCCTCCCCAAATCCTCCACTCCCGATAACAACACAATAAACAACACGAATTCAGCCCATCACCCTCACTAAAGTGCTGTACTGGGGAATAACAATAATATCATTGTCA